>NC_041372.1:13515045-13520045 GCF_900634415.1 Cottoperca gobio
AGCTCACACCCTCCATCAACCTCTGCCCTCCGGCCTGAGCCTTGTGAGCTTCTCCTCCCTTCCCCACGCCCACGCTCACACAAGGCCTTCTTTATCAGGCCGGGAGGAGGGGGACTGCAGAGACGGAAAAAGAAAAAGTCTCCCACGCTCACACCGAGAGCACCAACAGAAGAGGTGTGTGTGTGTGTTTCTGTTTGCCGTCTAGCTTCATTGATCCCTGATGTTGCAACTGTTGGCGTGTGTTGTCACTGGAACCATTACAGGGAGCAAACAAGATAACGACGCCTAAGATGGAGAAGTGCTTTCTGGGTGAAGTTTGCAGCGTTGTGTCTCCTTAGAGAAGAGACAAGACAGGAAAGGAAAGACAAATAAGGACAGGAAGGAGAGTATACGAGTCAAGAGGAAAGAAGAGAAAGGGAGAGGAGAGGAGAGAAATAAGGAAAGAAGAGTAAAGGTGGAGATGAGGTACGAAGGAGAGGAAAGGAGGGAAATAAGGAAAGAAGAGTAAAGGTGGAGATGAGGTACGAAGGAGAGGAGTGGAGAGTAAAGAAGTGGGAAGGGAAGGAGAAGAAAAATAAGTAGAGAAGGAGAGAAAGAAAACAGTTATTGGATCTATTAAGATCTTAACGCTGACTAATCAATATGTTCCATCACTAACATCCTGACTGTGAAGAATGAAAGCTCAGAAACACGCTGTGGTCGAGTCACACGGATGAACACCGACATGCGAGTAAACGCTCACTTGTGAACAGAAGTCATCTCCCGCTCGGGTTTACAGTGTGTGTTTTTCAATATGGATAAAAGATGGATAAACTTCAGAACTTCACAGTGTTGAACCAGGGTTTCGAGCAGGTTGGACGGACATTTGAAATGATAAATCATATTGATTGTGCTGAGTAATTCTCTTATGGTGGGATCATAAAGTATAAAGTAAAGAACAAAAGCACTGAAAAGGTGCTGATGAAATGCTCGGTCTTCGTCTTAAATTGGTTTATTTAGACTTTGTTCTTCTTGGACTCGACTTGAAAGACTGAAAAGCTTTGCATACATCTGTAAAACCTTCTGTATTCCCCCGTCGTGTCCACTTGACGTTTATTAAAAGACAATTCACGCATTCCTCCACTTACATGCAGACCTTCTAACACTTAGTGGTTTCTTGTGTTTGTTTTTAAACCAGGACTTTTTCAGCAATTATTAAAAATGTGCGGCGGCCGCTTTCCGGTGGGTCTCCTCACTCGTATATTTTTATTAGCCGCACTCCCAGGACGAGACTAAATATTTTAAATTCAAATGAAATCACTTGAAGAGGTGCCAAGTAATGCAAGAGATCCCTGTTTTTGCTTGGCACACAGTCCCCCGAGCTTTATATGTTCACGAGGGCGACAGCACATTAGAAATAAACAACTGAACTATCGAACTTGATGGATATGTTCAAATTACAGCCGTAACCTTGAGTTAAATTCATATTTTAAGAGGAAGAACGCGTAAATAAAGGGAAGATTAATGATGTTGGCTTCTCAAACATGTATAAACAGATATTTTACGAGCCTATAAAAACATTAAGAGACGACTTTAAAAAGGCTGCGAGTCGTTAAGAGTCAGGGAGCTCAAGAAAATACTACTGAATGAAGAGGAAGCTTAGTAGTAAGTATAACCGACGAAGAAAAGAAACATTACAACCACAGCGTTTGATTGACAGGTGATATTTGGGGAATCCAGTGCAGAAGTCCATCTGCTTTAAACCAAAGATGTTCCATTAATGCCATTAAAATCTGATTAATCTGTGAAAACCAACGACTCATTACAGACTCCACATCAAAGCTCAACTACCCACAATGCTTAGCTTAGGAGCAGGGCAACCCCCGACCCTGAAGACACGCCAACCTGTCAGACCTTACCCCTCAGCCCGTCATCTACATCTATACATCATAAGAACACACACTCCAACTCCCATAATCCACCACAACAACCCCCCATAAGCCTGACACTCAACCTCACGCATACACTTAAGTGACTGTCACACACACAAAAGAGGCAATACACACTCTCTGGCAGTGTCACATTCTGGTTGTCATGCACACACACACACACACACACACACACACACACAGGTTTGTGTACATGTACACACCAAAAGGGGAAATATTCTTGGGGTTGATATGGAGACGACACAATACAAAAATAAAAACAGTTGAGCTTTGAGAGGTTTTATGAGGACACTTTGAGCCTGTGAGCTAAAGGAAACGCACATAAACACACGTAAACGCACATAAACACACATAAACTCACATAAAACAGTCTTCTAATCTCGTTATGTAATTTTGGACTCTTAATCCAGAAAAACAAATGAACAGAAACAGGAAAACAAACTTGTTTAACGTGCATGAAGGTATATTAGCATCGTTTCTGACTTTCCATACTAGATTCCCAATGACGACAACAGATTAAATATTTAACACTTTATCTCCACAGCAGCTGTTACTAGAGAGAAAGACGCGTGGTGTGTTATATCTGGTGTATAATGGTTTGGTTTTTATGAATTCCTCTGGCGTTTAGCAGCATGAGATGAGCAGAAACTATATTTAACTTGCGTACAGATTGTTTTTATTTACTTTTGTTTTGGAGCGATAGACGCAAAATCCAATTAGTGACATTGTTGATGTCTTAGCTAAATATTTTCATGTCGCAAGTGGTATAAATGGTTTGAATCGCAGATTTAAAGTCAAAATGAGGAACAGCTACAAAACCCAATGACATCGAACCAACCAATCAGCTGACAGCACCATCCGTACGCCTGGATATCATTAGGTCCAGAATCAGAAATAATCCAACACGAGTAAGGAACTATAGCATCGATGTGTTAAAAGAAGTGTAACATTAAATGAAGCAATAGTTTGATAGTTGGACATGATTATGAGAGTAAGACCCAGAATTCTCCTTTAAAGTAAATGTGACTAATATCCCACGATCCAGAGTTTATTTCACCTTTTTATGGTTATTCAATTCTTGGGATGGTGTGTGACGGTTGAAATATATACCACTCACACACACACACACACACACACACACACACACACACACACACACACTCACACACCCCTGGCTGGCTGTGTGTTTCTGGAGTATGGAAGCCATTAGATCCGGTGAGCAGCGCTGACAATAGCAAAGGTTAAAAGGTCGGCGGGCTGCTGACGGACTGGATTGCGTGTGTGTGTGTGTGTGAGATAGAGGGGTCACACACACTTAAATAAGAGTGAAACATTAACTTCTTAGCGTGCACTAGATGACCTTGCCGTTTCAACTGAGATCTGCTTCCCCCCCACTTTTCTTTTCGACACATAAGAGAGAACATTGTGTGTATTTCTGCTCTCTGTCAGATCAAAGCCGCTTCACCAGCTTTCAAACCCTCCATCTTATTTTTCTTCTATCTGGGCTTCCATTCAAGTATTTTTATGAGAGTCATAACGTATCACACTGGAAAGGTTATGGCCAAGAAATCGATCAAAATCATGTGAAGCGTCTTGAGGCAAAAGCCGTCTTTTGATGGTAGATAAAGAAAGCGTCGCGCTGAGCTGTTTTAAACGGTAGTTGCATCTGCTACACCTGGAAGGGTCTCTTTGTAACGTCTGTTTATTTCATACGAGCGATGCTTCGGATCGTTTTGGTTATTACACAAGAGAGAGTCTGTGCTGTTTTCTTCCAACATTTGAATCAAAATGTGATGACTGTTTTGGGGTTGCTCCCGCTGCCAGGCCACTGTCAGTGCGGTGCATTCAAACGTCATCGACACAATCCTGAGGGAACAGACGAGCTGAGTTTGAGTTCTCTTAATAAGAACTACCTTTTGTCTAACTTGTTGAGCGCTATGGAGCAGTGTTGTTGTGTTAACAGTGATAATCTTAACCGAATATCCCAAAAGAAAGTCGGCAAAATACTAATTAACTTGCATTTCCATCCACTGAGATAAACATTAGTGGCACTTATTCTCCAGTCGGGTAACATTAAACGCTGCAGAAGGAGATAACGTGACTGGAGCATCAGTCAAACCTCGAAGCAACAAACACAACATGGAAAACGTTCTTGTATTGATGCTTCATGTACATCATGGTTATTATCTATAGTGTGTTTAGCTTTGATCCTCACATCCAGAGCTCAAAATAAACGAGCATTTTCCCCCTAAATTGGTGTAAGTGGTAAAAAAAACACATTCAGTCAATAATAGAGGGAAAAACAGCGATGTGTTCAAAGACAGTGAAAAAGGCAGGAAAGCATCAATCTGGCAGATGTGTCCAGACATCTGAAACCTTTTATTCTTTCGTCCCCGGCTCTCCTTTTCCTCCAGCTTCTCTATCTTTTGATCTATTATCTCTCCATCCACCTTCTACCCATCTATCAGCCTGCGGCCCCGCTCCTCTTTTTCTATTTTAAATCAACTCCTATTTCTTTTTCCAAAATGTTCATGCATCGCACATCCTGTCTTGGTCTTTGCTCTTCCTTCACCTTTTTTTATCTTCCTTAATCCACCATCTTCCTCTGTACTCCTTACATTTCCATCCCCCCGTCTGTCCCGGGTCATCCATCTTTCCTGAGCTTCACTGTCCCATCCATCCCCATCACCCTGACTATCTCCCGTCTTAAGCAAACTCAGCCTGGACGCTTCCACCAAAGCTTTGGATATATATATATATATATATATATATATATATATATATATATATATATATATATATATATATATATATATATATATATATATATATATATATATATATATATATATATATATATCCAAAGCTTTGGATATATAATATATATATATATATATATATATATATATATATATATCTATATATATATATTATATATATATATATCTATATATATAGATATTACAAGATATATATATAGATATATATATATATATATATATATCTATATATATAGAGATATATATATATATATATATATCTCTATATATATATATATATATATAGATATAT
>NC_041372.1:13525045-13561012 GCF_900634415.1 Cottoperca gobio
TGAGTTACAGTGACCCTAAAACATGGCTGCACGTCTTTCATTACTTATTTCCACAAGAACCTTTGCACGTATCATCACTGAAGCATATCTAAGCCTTGACCGACTGACTGGCAGACAACTTTAAACTCACCGTGTCATCGCACAGCTGATCACCGGCCGCAAGGACAAGCAAGTAGTGAAGTCACATAATTGTGTGTATGAGCACTGCACATGTATGTATGGACACACACATGCACGGTATCTCCACACCCATCCACACACACCCCACAGTGGTAATTTGTTATGCTCCTGGAGGAATGTTGACCAAATGGCTTATATCCCTCTGCTGTCTCAGACTCGGGAAGCCTCCCTTCCCCCTCCAGCAGCGAACACACTCACACACACACACACACACAAAAAAAAAGGGCCACGAACACACACTCCCCAAAAACATGGACATCCTGAAAGGGCAACTGGCACATTTGTATGCACGCTCAGTCTTATGCACATGTTCCACGACTGACACACTGGTGACGGGCACAACGAAACCTCCCAGAATTCACATTTTAAACCTGATCTGTGAGGAGACGCTATATCATATATGTCTGCAAGTAACAGCTACTTGATTAATTGTGTATAAAATGGAGGTATTCCAGCACTTCGAACTGGGAGGAGCCCCCAGGGCAGACCCAGAAACAGCTGGAGGGATTATATATTCAATCTGGCCTGGGAATGACTTGGATTCCCCGTTGAAGAACTAGACGTAGCAAGAATGGAGACTGGGGTCCAGGCTTCCAAATGTTTGGAAAATCGCTGTTTTGCTTAATGTAATGATTATAAATTCCGAAAATAATCGACTACCCCCAAAATCATGCATTTTCCAGCAGCAGGAGGCATATCTTTTACATTTAACTTGGTGAATTAAGGGTTTCATTTGACCGATTGTTGGAACAGTGGAAGACTAACCAGTACGGTTTTGTTTCTGTCACGTTTGAATGAAGCGTGTTTCACGATGAGGTAACAAGCTCGTCTTTTCTGTTTGATACGAACAATGTATCGCCCAAGCTTTAAGAGAGTTAAGATGACTTTATCAAATTAGACGTAAATCTGTATCACTAGCACATGACTTGAATATATATTAGGAAATATCCAATGTTTTGATTATTTTAGTGAACAAACGAGTGCTTTCAGGTGGTATAAAGAACGCTCTGGCAGCCATATTGGAGGTCCTCTGCTCTGAACTCGTCCCTCTCTCTCTGCGTTCAGCTGTGGTCCGTACAGACACAGTAAACCTCTGTGTGGACGCTGAGGGAACCTCTCTAAACCTACATTATATACACACCTGAACTCTACTTTCAATCTGTGTTTCCCCGCTTTCCTTCAAGGACTTAACACTTAATCATTGAACACTTTTCTGCACCACATTTTCCTGTCCAGCGTCACCGCCTGAGCTACTTCACTGTGTGTGTTTTAACTAGCCACTGGACACAAAACAGCCATAGAGCGCAGTTTGATTTTTATCTCCTTTAGCAGTCCCAGTCACATTTTCCCAGGGGCTACGTTGCTGTGTGTGTGAGAGACTTTGTGTGTGTGTGTTTCCAGATGACTGAGCCAGGCTTTTCCATTCCCTGCTGTGGTGAATATAGAAGTACAACGGCCAACATTTACACCACCGGCGCTCCTGCGACTTTTAAACAGAGTGAAGAGCGAGGGACAGCGAAGGAGAGACTTGAGAGGGAGCGCAGAGGTTGAATGTCAGCCGGCCTACTTATGCACTGGACTGAACACACACACACGGACCACCCCCAGTAGAACACACACCAATAATTACTTGCAGTAATTCAAAGACACCCTCCTTATTTCCAGCAGCGTGAAGCCGTGAGAAAAGGCCGGGAGGAAACGTCGGCACTAAATCTCTTACAAAGCCCTCAAACTGCACCACCTCAGAAATGACACCCCCCCCCCCCCCACAGTACATGTCATTGTGCACGTCTCTTGGGTCAGTAAGCTACGTGAAAAAACAAAAACAAAGCAAATCTCTCATCAGAGAATCATCTTTCTCTTCACAGACTCCCACACACACACCACTAGAGTGCACATCTGAAGTGGTTATAGTCGTCTGTCAACACGTGGGCATTTTTACCTTTCATTGAATGAAGTGACAGGAAGATGAACAGAGCCTCATTTTGCCAGGGACCCCCCCCTTAGGGACCCCTTTAGCACCACTTTGACCTCCAAATTTTAAAAAACCCTACCGCTGCTTTACATTATATGGGTTTTTTATTCATGGTCAGTGACAGCTGCCCAGATATTTGCTTGAGCTTTGGACAATAACTTGTTATTCTCTGCAGGAGAGGATGAGGAGAGTGATACTTCAAATCTAGCTGTGCAGAAGTTTTTTTTTTGGGGGGGGGGGGGTTTGCATTGGGTTGAAAAGTTTAAACCAAGGGATCAGAAGCCAAGCAGGCTGAAAAGCACATCACACAGTCACACACGCTGGCAAAAGTAACCACAGTTGCTGTTTTGGTGGAGCTGGAGTGATGCAACAACCACATCCTTACGAAATACAATTCCTACAGACAATGTGAGTGAAATACAATGCAAATACTAAACTAAAAGTGTAAATATATACAGAAATATTATGAAATTGTCATGTAAAATGTAACGTAGAGAGAATAATCTCACTGCTGGTGCATTGGGAACACTTTGTAAGCAGTTTGAGCTCATGTAATTCACATTTTCACACATAAAGTTAATTATCATGGTCAACTTACTTTAGTGATGATGAGTGGCTCGCCGTGCTCGAGCCCTCCTTTCAGCGTGAACCCCCAAGGCGCGCCCCCGCTCAACTGGACCTGAATGTGGTGGAAAGAGACGAGCTGCTCAACCGTCTCCATGTCCGGTTATCCGTGTATGTTCTACCCTTCTCTCCCGTTTCTCTGTCGGCTTGAATCGTTGCTAGCTAGCGGCGCCGGTAGCAGTCCCCCGGCTTCTCCATCACCGCTCAAACAACAACAACGAGTGGAGGGATGGAGGGGTGGAAGGACGGAGCGAGTGGAAGGGGGAGGGAGGGAAAGTTTTAGCTAGAGTCAAGCTAGTCGACGTTATCACCGGTATGTCGGTTGCAACTTCCGGTCAAGGTGTTTAACGCTAACGTAAAGTAGACGTTAGTGTATTTTACAGTTATAATCTCGCTCGCTACTTCATCACACAATTCCACCGATTATTTTGTGTCATAATTTAAGCTAATTGTCCGTTTATTTACCAAAAAAAAGAGCACGTATAACGCTTTTATTTTGACATCTACTTCAAATGTTTCCGGTGTCTTTCGGTAGCTTGATGGAGTTCAAAACTTTGAGGAAACTTTGGGAATCGAGGTGGATGTGATTGACAGAAAGGTCCACCAATAGCAGAGAGGCTCTGGCCGGACGTGTCCAATGAGAAGTGAGAAGGGGAGGGGGCTACAAGCGCTTTGTAATAACATCAGGCCGGCTCACAGCAGTTACAAAAGTGAGTGGCTGGCCCCTCGTTTGAAACTTTGCCACCGACCCCTGCAAAAACTATCATCAGTTCATTTGATGACATAATGCCGAATTTATGCCCAAATAAGAAAGATAATTTCAGCGTTTCAACCAAAATACTAAGAAGTCTATTGAACAAATATCACAGCAAAGACTTAAAATCCTACAGAAATAAGATGTGTTGGCTACTATACTAACATATAACACATACATTCACTAACCATTACAAATCTACACATAAATACATTAGTAATAATAATAATAATACTAAAACAATTGCATAATAAGGACTTTTACTTTGGTTATAATTACATTTTGCTGAAATAATAAGCATTTTTACAATGTAGTATTGCTCTGGGAAAATGATTTCTCTCATGCTTTTAGGTCATTCACACTGAAGCCCTGCAGACCTGCAGTATGAGCAACTACAGAACATACTACTACAGGCCAGCAACAACATTTGCTATCACGTCCCACACATTTCTAAACCCTTACCAGTCGTACCAGTCTGCTTGTCTCACCACCATATTAAGAAACATTTAAACAAGCAATATTAGAATTACTATTACTATTCATATTAATTATCCTTTATTATCTTGTTTTTTCTGTGAATCTAAGCTTCACTTGATCCCTAATGGAGCACATCGTACATAACAATTTAGGGACCATATTTAAAAATAGTTATTTTTGAGCTTTTAAGTCCTTATTTTGTGATAATAAGGATATTTTCTTTCTATAATTGGTGGGAATGAGCTTCCATATAATTCTGCATAATACAGAATGCAAAAGAAAAAGTGCAATTCTGGGATTTGAAGTTGAAGCAGTTGTCTCTGCCTTTTTTGGTAAATGTATTTATGTAATTAAACTTCTTTCTGCCTGGCTGAAGCCATTTATTGCAGTTCCCCCATAGTTTTAAGCTTTCCCACACTCTCCCTGCAGACTGAAATGATGCGAATTGTAGATAATCACTGTTGTGGAATGTCCCCACGCTGCAGTGCCCACTTAACTGTGTGTGTGTGTGTGCGTGTGTGTGTGTGTGTGTGTGTGCGTGTGTGAACGAGCGATGATCTGTGTGTGTGTCAAGAGAAAGAACAAATAAAGGATTGAAGATGAAGAGAATCAAAGATGTGAACGTGCCCCGACGTCTCACTCCTCCTCCAGACCACGAGGGCTTTGTTTTGGTCAGATCAGAAAACCTTTGTTTCCTTTTCAACCTCCGAAACTCTGAACTGTAATGTTTCAGTTGGTGGTGAGTGCTGCTTTCAAGTGAGATCAAGTCTGTTTTCTCCAGCTTCTTTTACAGAAACAGCATGTCATCCATTAAAGCTCCTCCTCACTGAGAACAACTCATTCACCAGAAGATCCCAAAGCTCTCAGGCTTCAACTTAGACAAGAACAAACAAACAATACATCAAAATAAGTGCGTCTGGGAGGACACAATGCAAACCCAACATATTCTTACCCTTTGACAAAGAGAGCAAGAAACAAAGAAATATTCAGATCCTTTACTTTAAGGGGAAGTAGAAATACATCGTCTAAAAATACTCCATTATAATTAAATTCTTCTTGTGTCTTTGAATTTATATGTTTTTTATCTTTGTCATTTTTTTTAAATGATGCTTCACAATAAAAACATTTGAAACAAGTAAAAGTCTGGAATTCAAAAAGTTACTTTTAATCATCAAAATGCACTTTAGGTATGAAAAGTAAAAGTTCTCCTTCTGCAGAAAGTCTCCTTTCAAAGCATCACTGATAGCACATGAGTCACTCTCACAGGATTTCATCAAGTCAGCACTTGATTTGATTAAAGTCACGATGTGTAGAACATGTGTTACTGTAGCTGGTTTCCAAAGTGTCCTTACACCACGTGATGGCGCCAAAGTGACGTATTAAACTCAAAGGCAACCTTTCCACACTGCACGTTGTGTGAAGTGTTGTTTGTGTGTACTGTTAAATACGTGTCCTCCTTGGATATTTTACTCTATTAATAAGAAAGTAAATATTATATTTATGTGTAATAGTGTAGCCAGACAAACCTTTTTCAGCTTATTAATTATTGGCTTGTTCACTTCTTGAGGGTGGCATAACTGTGTAAAGTCATAAAACTTTAGATGCTCAAACTAAAGCAACACATTTAAACTAAATCTGTTCTATAGAAACATAAAGCATAAACACGTTACATAAAATGTACACTGAGAAAGAAAACTGTGTATAAATGTACAATTTAAATAGTGGCACAATGTATTTTTATTTTAAAAAAGAAGTCAGTACACATTTATGTAAAAATAAAGATTAATATATGTACATTATTTGATCATGAGAAATAATGTGTTGATATGTAGAAAACAAGTATGCTTTATGTGCAATATATGAATCACAAAATCTCCATCTTGCCACTCTTACGCACTTTTACGCACCTTTACGCACCAGTCACGTGGCTTCCATACGCTACTTTCGGTGGCTCACGCACACCCGAGGGGTTAATTGGGTTCACCGTCATTTTCAGGAAGTTGATTGTCATGTCCAAAATGGCCAAAGATCAGGTGAGCCTGTAAACCACGACCGCGGCCGTGCAGAGGAAGGATGGTTGCCAACTCTAGCCTCTTTGGTGGAGCTCGCTAGCACCAGAGGTTTTTATAACAAAAATGAAGGCGACCAGCACCAAATACAGCTCACTGCGTGTCTGCGTCCTGTCCTGTTTTATCTTCCTGTTGTGTTCCACCTGCACCGGAGTCGTGGCCGGGCGGAAAATGGCGCATCGCACGTTGAAGCGCAGCCGGCGGAGTCATCAGAGCTCAAAGCACAAAGGTGCGCATCACCGGCCGCTGACGGACGAGCAGAAAGCGGACCAGAACCTGCAGTTCATGTTGAATTTGTACCAGAGCGCTGCCGAACCAGACGGCAGACCCAAACAGTACCGGAAGTTCGGCTCCAACACTGTGCGACTGCTGAGACCATCTGCGTCGTCAGTGCTTTACCTGCCAGCGTCAAGAGGTGAGCGTTTAGTTGTGTAACCATAGACTGTGTAGATGGGCCTAAAGACATTTACCTGTAAAATGTTTCGTTGTTTAGTTGTAGTCTTTGGTTTTAACTAACATTAAAATACTCAGATCTTAAAAATAAAAAGGCAGAAAGTCTGAAACTGATCTACAAACAGTATGTGGCGAAACAAATAAAGTGTTTGGAACAATGTTCAGAGTATGGGTCAAGCTCCAAAACACTGGATCCTACACTTCCCATAATGCAACTTGATATCTTTTGTTCTTGCCTGGTAAGCATGTCAAACTCCATGCTCCATTTTGTAAGGGTGGGTGGGGGGGGGGGGGGGAACTAAATGATCTGCCCTAAGCATCTCGGGTAAAAGTTTTTGTTTGAGTGAGTCGATCTGGTCAGAGTGGGATTCATCACACACTCATGATGTTCTTCTCTCCTCAGATCACCACTACAGCTTCACAGTACAGTACAACCTTGACACTCATCCGTCGGAGCAGCTGGTCAGAGCCTCATTCATCCACCTCCGCTCTTCATCCTCTCCCTCCTCCACAACCTCTCCCACCACCCAACCCTTGGAGCCGCCCCGCTGTAGGGCTCAGATCACCTCTATGGGCAGAGAGAACCTGGTCATCCTGGAGCCCCATGAGCTTTGGACAGAGACGGACATCACCGCTCACGTCCAGCAGCAAAAGCGCCTGGCGGAACACTTGACCCTCACTGCCCAGTACTGGTGTGCAGATCCTTGGCGTGCCAAAGAGGACGACAGACTCCGGTGGTTGTTTCGTCATCAAGGGGTAAAAAGATGGCGAGATGAACCTCATCTTGAAGTCCCATCTCTTCTTTTATACCTAGAGGAGCAAAGGGAAGTGAAGGACTGGATGGCGGACTTGCTGGAGGCTGGAGGGGAGGACTTCATGAGGCGAGTAGGGCATCCTTCGGTTAGCCGTTACCGCCGCTCAAAAGACCTTTCATCTTCAGAGGCCAAAGACGCGTCGCTGGATGTTCTGAAGAACGCTCCTACTTCCTCCTCCTCTTTTCCCCCCTCGCCCTCTTCCTCCATCATCGCCGACATCCCCAACTACAAACGCAAAACCAGCATGCCCAAGAACCGCTGCAAGCTCCACTCGTTCCGCCTCTCCTTCGACAAGCTCGGCTGGGGTCACTACTTCATCGCTCCGCCGGTGTACAACCCGCGCTTCTGCCAGGGCAACTGTCCGAGGGTGCTCCCCTACGGCTTCCATTCCCCCAACCACGCCATCATCCAGACGGTCATCAACGACCTGGGCATCGGGGACGTGCCCCCTCTGTCCTGCGTGCCTTTTAAGTACATGCCCATGAGCGTGCTGGTGGTGCACAAGAAGAAGGTGGAGTACAGGGAGATGGAGGACATGGTGGCCGAGTCGTGCACATGTCGCTAAAGTTTGGGGGCGAGCAGACTTGAATATGCTTAGCACCGAGACTGAAAGTGGGCCGATTTGATGGGTCATTCGTTTGATCTACAGCTCGGCGGTGAACCATGATGAGCTCGAGACTGGAAGGAAGTCGTTGTGGTTTCGGATCTTCACCAGCCCTGTTGAAGCACTTTAAAAGGCAGCCGCTGAATGAAACTATGGGTTGTGCAGGCGAGAGGATGCGTCTATTTACTTGTTTCTTTCTTTTTCTGAATAATTGTTCTGTGAGATATTTAAAGCACTGTGAAGATTTGTGAATGTGCGGTTTGCTACATTCATAGTCACGACTGTATTTCTCCTCGGGAGCTGGTGAATGTGGAAGCATTTTAAGCCACTGGAGTGTAACTTTAAGTGGTAATTTAACTCATTTCCAGGGTAACTTACCAAAATAATTTAACGTCTACAGCAAATTGATTTAACATCGCCTAAAGAAAACTAATCAAGGAGCTTCTGGTCTGTTAGTAATATGGAATCCATCTTCCAACCTCAAACCACAGCCATCTAATGAATATCTTCTTTCTCGTGCCGCTCTGTGTATAAATTCTTTTTAAAAACCTGATCTGTGTTTCACATCAGTGCTGCGATTTCTCACAAAGAACGAGCAAAAAAAGCTGTGTGGTTAATAAAAAAATAATAAAAAAAAAACAACCATTGTGTTGGCACTGATTGATGCCACTGTAAAAAATTAAACTGCTATAAAAAAAAGTATTTTAAAGGATGAGAGGTCCAGGTAACTGTAAAGGAAGTCACATTTTTGCTGTTTACAATCTGAATTTTTCCATTTTGTATGTATTTATAATGATGGGGGGGGTCTCCAAAAAGCTTGAAAAAGGGCTGCTACTGGCTGTGCTGTCTTTAAAAAAAAACATAAAATGAAGGATAAAGAAAAGGTGTAACTGTTGAATGTCATGACAAAGCGAAGTGTTGGATTGGAAAGGAATGCAATTTTTTATTACAAGTGAAAAGGAATAATGAAATAAAATGCATGTTTTCTAAAAACCTAATTTATTGTCATTTTTGATGTTAAAGTGTTTTTAAATCTAGATTTGCTGTTTCCAAAGTTTAAGATTGTAACTTTCAACCTCAAGGTTTAAGACGACATGGACAAGCTGAAGAAGATCAAGCTGGAGAAGAGCAAGTGGTATGATCAAAAGCTCCAGAACGGTTACTGAGTGGTGAGATTGTTTTTTTCTCGGAAAGGTTATTTTATTTATTTTATTTATTTTAATTTAATTTAATTTAATTTTAATTTTTTTTTTTTTATTTATTAACAGTAGTTACATTCTTCATATTTATACCATCAAAATGGTACAAAATATTCAGGGAGTGCATTATTGCATTCAGTCCAACAGGTGGCGCTCTTCACTTAAAACTAAAAGACTTGTATTATTGTTCAAAGTGTTCTCATGTGGTTTGCCTGCAGGGATCTCTGTGGCCGCTGCAGTCAGTTTCATAAACCTCTTAAATTTGCTTCTTGCGTCTCCTTGACCTCAGTATCAGGAGAAGCCTAGGAGGAAGGTCATGTGGGATTTACATTAAGGATTACATTATGCATGGTCTAACATTTTAACGTAACGCAGCAAGAAATCTGACTGAAAGGAAAATGCTGTCCTGCCCTTTTCCTGCAAAACATGTAATATAAGAACTAATGAGTTTCCAAAAGGACTAAACAAAACTATCAATATCCTCAAACAATACATTTGTTCTCAATCTCATATATTGCATTTAATGGGAAAGGAGTATGATTTTTACTTCCCTGAGGCCCAATATGATCTTGATATCTTTTTTTTATGAGGTTGTTAATAAATGTGTGTGACTCAAGACGGGGATTACTTTGCAGAGAAGTTCGGCTTTGAGAACTCAGGATTTTAAACTTGTGTGAGATCACTATTAAAATGAAACCTTATTGAAGTGTTTATTGTCGTGATTTTGGGCAGTAATATGGTTCGCTTTAACTCCTGCTGACCTCTAAAGTGACGACTGTAGATGCCTTATTTCTGTGGTTGCGATCTCTCTAAGGGACTGGAATCTACCAGAAGTTATTGTGCAAAGAAAGCATATTTATGGACTGAATTGATTTATATAAAAATGTACTGAACATAAAAGTGGAAAAAGTTATAAGAATAAATCTTTAATTCCGCTACAGTCATGTATATTAATCTTAATTTGGATCTGCGGTGCTTATATCTGTTACCGTAACATCTTGTTTATAGACTGACTGGAAATCCTCTGTTTTGCGGGACCTCCCCGACTATTTCCGCAAGGGATTCTGGATGTGTGTGTCCTTCTCGTTCTAATCTCCTCTTGACAGATGTAATGTTCTCAAAGAAGCACAAGACTGACTCCCATGAACGTCACATGAGGAAGTGTCACACATGGGAAGAAGTGTCCTGTTACTAATCACAAGAGGGGTGGCCATAAAGGTCAAATATAAGTTCTGTCACTGGATCTCGTGTGGAGAAAGAAAGTGTGTGTCATAGGTGATGGAAATCCTCCGTTTTGTGGGACCTCCCCGACTATTTCCGCAAGGGATTCTGGATGTGTGTGTCCTCATTCTAATCTCCTCTGACAGATGTTGTAATGTTCTCAAAGAAGCACAAGACTGACTGCCATGAACGTCACACGAGGACAGTGTCACACATGGGAAGAAGTGTCCTGTTACTAATCACAAGAGGGGTGGCCATAAAGGTCAAATATAAATTCTGTCACTGGATCTCGTGTGGAGAAAGAAAGTGTGTGTGTGATAGGTGATGAAATGAGTCAGCCCGATAGTCGCGCACACACACAAATGCGTTTACTGTGTGCCATTGCTGTTTTCATGCAGATTAGACTCTTTGACATCCCACAAAAAAGTGGTTAAAAACGGATCAACCCATGTGAGCAAATTTAAGTCTGTAAATATTTGATTGGTAATGATGTGTTCAAATTCACAGAATTAGAGTTTGTCTTGTACTGCTGCAGAGTTGTTCGTAAAATGCACCATCGCCCTGCATGTCCTACGGGTATCTTCACCAACTAGCTTGCAGTCGCTACGTCATCAAGTTGTGCAGACTTTGCAGATGCACTGTGTCACCCTCTGGTATCAACAGGGCTTGATTCTAATTTGATCTTTTTGAACCTTAGTGTGCAAATCCTTGCTTTCCAGTCTTTGTCCTTTGTCTAAAACTCAATCTTTGGCTCCAAAGATTACCTCATCCAATGAGGTATTTGTTTTTCTAGAGCAATCTAGCCCTTGTGAAATGCCTGTAAAGCTAACCCTATCCACAACTAAATGCATGCATCTGATTTCAAATTAAATATGTTTTATTGTTTGGGAAAAGTAGATCTTGTGATCAAAGCCTCACGGCGTGTGTGCTGGTAGTAATGACTGTAAAACTTTATGTTCCTGCTTAATTGTGACTTTAAGAGCGATAAGCGCTGCAAGAGGTGAACTGTCACACACTGACACATCCGCTATCAGAGTCTTGAATCAAAGCCAATATAATTATTGACTTTGATTCAAGGACTTTCCATAATTATAAGGCTTTCTGGGTAAACTCATTCTGTGAACATCATCTTGCAAAGTCCACACGAGGACTGAAAAGTGGTCAGATGAGGTCACATGTCTGCAACCTTCCTTCGATCCATTTGTCTACGGGAGTTATTCCCTCGTCCTTCAGGGCAGGTTTAAAGTCCAGGTGTCACTCGTTGGTCAGACAGCGTTTTTTTCATGAACTTAAATTCTGCTGAAGAGCAGCGTACTGAATCCCTGCCCTCCCCGGGGGACTGTGCCAACAATAAAACATACTTTTTTTAATGGAAACCTTAATTCCAGAGCATGGACGATCATGATTAACGCTCAAATAGGAAACTTTCTGCAGGTTGTGACGCTTTGCAGGAATAGAAAGATGTTTCTGTATAATTCTCCTGGTGGCAATTCAGACAGATTGTTTCATAATGGTCTAAAACAAAAACTACATTATTTATGTGTCAATTTACACAAGTCCAAATTGTCCCTTACTTAAAAGAGATAAACGCTCTCTGAAATGTCCCTCTGTATCATTGATAATGATATGTGCACGCCACTATTTCACGTTTGTCCCTTACAACATGTAAATCAGATGCAGACGTCCAACACTTTGCATCTGTCCTGCATTAGCACAGCACCACAAGCATGGAAACTGTTTTCATTTCTTCTCTGGAGCCTCCTCTATCCCTGCAGTCTCCCCAGCTGCTCAGCCTGTCAGGCACAATCTGATGAGTCATGCTTGGTGATAATATATAATGCAGATGTTCTGGGTTTATGTCATGTGGGATTCCTGACAGTCTCGTGCTCCTCTGGAGGTCTTCGGTGATGAGCAACCTTACAGAAATCAGCACAGGAATGTATTTCTGTATTTCAGAATTTATGTCTTATAGGATTACACCTGTTGACCCATGACGCCGACTAAATTATTGTCCAGCTGGAAATCAAATTTTGTCCTGTAACGTTTATCAAACACATGCAAGCACAGATAAACTCATGCATTTACAAATCTATGGAATATGGTGATGTGCACTGTGAGCTATCACTATATCACGGCCCCCCCTTTAAAAACATGTTCAGTATCTCCTAAATGTCAACTTTGTATCAGTGATTTCCCCCAAACGTGTCTTCAGCCTCATATTCAAATACACGGAGCTATGTTGTATAAGTGGGACTGCAAAATTGTGTCAGGTCAGGGGCATCTGTAGTCAAAGATCCACTGCAGCACACAGTCTCTGCAGATTGATAAAGCCTTATCTTACGTAGTTCATTCACACACACACACACACACACACACACACACACACACACACACACACACACACACGCTGTGGCATTGACACACACATCCAGTGACCTCTTTGCCTCTTTAAACCCTTTTTACCCAGCGGTGTCTCTCAGTTGTCATTCATTTAACGTGACGATCACGTGTGCTGTGTCTGGCCAGCCTGTTCTCACGTTATCTGTACGTGTAGAAGAAGACGAGAGAGAGAAAGACCACAAGTAAAGAATGTTGGATGACAGCATTTTGGGAAATGATTTTTCATTATGTCACTTTGGGCCAGAAAAGATAGATAAAGAGTGAGAGAGAGGGGTGGACGACGCCGCATGAACTGTGACTCCTTCTCCCTCCCTCTTGCTTCCTCTCTCCTGGGATCATGGCCTGTCTATATAAAGGAGAGCCCAGCCTTCTTTGCCGGTGCCACTGCTGAGTCAAGCTGACGTGAACAGACTTCCAGTAATCCTGCGACTAATGAAAACCTGCTCCACCCAACAACCTCCAGGCTCAAGAAAAGTTGACTGAGCCGGTCGAGTGCTCCAGAAAGTGTCGGACATCCGGGAACCTAGCTGGTCGAGATCAAGTTTATGCAAGCCTGAAGAGCCTAAAGCGTAAAGATGCAGGGGAAAGTCTTCTTCGCCCAAAGGAAAGCAGCAGTAGCACTGTGCATTGTGCTGCTAATGCTGGCTCAGCAGGTGAGTGCATTGTCCTGACTGCTGTTGAATCAAAAGATGGATTTATTTCTTCACTTGTTGGAATTCAGTCATCTTTTTGAGAACATTTTTTATCAGATTAATCTAGATTAATTTATGAGGTGAAATAGGAGCTGAGAGGATGCTTTAATGCCGAGACACAAGTGAGGAAATGCAAATTAAATAGGGTGCTTTATTATGTTTCATGTTTTAGACATATGCAAAAACAATCCAGGCGAAGTAGGAAAGAGAATAAAAGCACGAGTTCTATAATTGTACAAATATAAAGGTATTTTTGCTCTATTAAAGTACGTTCACAGTTTGATGACAGATTTATCTTGGCTATGTAATCTTGCAATTGTTTTATTTTTTTATACAAACATTGTTCCATTTTTGTCAAAGAAAAAACCAACAAATAAAATGTATATTCCTTCAGTATTATGCACCATGATCTAATAACATTTTTGGCATCTTAATCTTAACTCAAGGCCATCTTTCTAGCTGATGAAGACTGTCAGATGTGGTAGAAAGCTCTGGAGCTAAAGCTAATAAGTGGATTATTTTGTCATAAAAATGCAGCTTTGTTGCATGTTTTACAGTGAAGTGGGATAGTTGACTTATATTGTTTTTAATTTAGTCAGTGCACTGTTTTGTTTTATTTAATGGCCTGCAACTTAGACTTCCATACAGACTTAGCATAATAAATAAATGCTAATAAATGCTCTGTGCCTGGTATTCCTTTCTAATGAACATTTCTGTACCTTTCTGTGTCCATCTGTTTGTGTGTATATTACCAGGTGTGTGCAGGTCCGTTGGTCCCTCAGGTAAAGTCTGGTTCTGACGACCAGAAGCCGGACTCAAGCGTCCGCACACTGAGGAGGATAGCTCGGATGACCCCGCTATGGAGAATCATGAACAGTAAACCATATGGAGCTTACTGCCAGAACAACTATGAATGCTCCACAGGATTCTGCAGGTAACTGAAACTCAAGGATGGGAGGGAGGAGAATGTATTGATGTAAGAAAATAAAGTAAATGTAAAAAGTTAGGTTGCTGTCAGTGTAAATATAATATATTCTTTATTAATATGATATATAATTAGTAAAATCACAGCTGTATCCAGTCAGGTCAGTCTAAAGTATGTTAAGGACTCTAAAAATGTAGTTATGTGCTCTCTAAGTTGTAGCCTTCCATGTTTCTTTTGCTAATAGTTATCTATCTACTGTAACTAGCACCGTTAGCTAAATTAGCAGGTTAGCATGCTAGCTAACGTTCTAGCTAGCATGCTAGCTAACGTGTTCTGTTAAGGATGAAATGACAGTAGGTTAACAGTTAGCTAACTACTTACTTTCATTCAGTTTCACATACACAAATGCTTATAAGAATGTATAAAATCAAATGATGTTATTAGAAACATGATTAGATACTGACATAAAAAGTGGAAGCTAATAAGCTATAAATAAGCTAATCAGAAACTAGCTCAATCTAAATTTTTACTCTGGGCAAAATATATTTTTGGGATCCCTCATTTCTTAATAATACTATAAAAAATGTTATATAAATGTATGAAAAAGATATGTACATATAAACCTAGAAAGAATATAGTTACGGGAAAGTTATTTTAATTAGAGTATATTAAATGAAGCCAGAAACCAAGTAAATATTAATTCAGTAGTCATTATTGTAAAAGATATTCCTCATAGTTTCACACTTTGCTGTGTATTGCATGACAAATATTTAATTCCACCAATGTATACCATTCTCCTGTACCCTGGAGCCTCAGTAACGAACCTTTGAACCTTGTCTCACTGATTTTTCTGGTCACCTCTTTAGTTACGGACGCTGCCGCTGCTCCGCCACAGAGGCTGTGAACGACTAGACGTCCCAGGAAAACAACCAGCGTGTTTACATGAGTGTACAGCCATAATCCTAATGAAAGGTTCTCATAACTGGGATTATGCACATATCCAGGCTTTTTTTCCTTTTTCTAAATTGGTTTATATATTTATATGTCCAAATATGTTGCTGATAAACTCTAAATGTTTATATGAATTTATACATCAGGTATATGCAAGAAAAGGCAAGGGTGCAAATAACAAAAAACACTTGTTTCATACGGCTATGGACCAAAAACCTTTCAGCCCTGATCTCAGAGCGGAGACTTTGTGATTCTCTTCCCTGCCAGTAACTGTGGCCTTAGCTCCACAAATGATATAACTTGGCACAGGGAAGACTGTGAACCTTGTAAGAGCTCATGACCTTTACATTGTTCCACATTTCATCATCGCTGTCTCGTGTTGTTTTAAATTATCACCTGACTGTTGTAGACGGTCTTATCATTGCACTGATAATGTGTCAAATGGAATCATTCGGGTTAGTTTGCGCTGTTGGATAAGCTGCCGGTGCATTACCTTTACTGATTTGTTATTAATTCTGGTTATAGCAACAACATTTGTTACTTTAAACCCAAGAATAACATTTTAAAAAGCCACATATTTAACAGCAAATGACCTAAATGATGACTTATATCATATATATACATGTATATATATTATTATATGTTGATAACCAGCAAGAACATCATAAAAAAGTAGTTTTTTCCCCTTAAATAAAGTACCCAAACTATAAGATTAGCCGCCTGACTTGCTGGGATCTCAGTTGACTGAGGCAAAAGTGTTAAAGAGAGGAGAGAGATAGACAATACAAAGTACGAAAAAGGAGGAGACAAAAGGAAGGAGATAAGACAAAGCAAAGAAAAAGGATCAGACGTTACAAAATATTGATGTTTAAAGTAGGAGCTTCTTGTCAAAGTTAGCAACATTATTCATAATGTAATGCATGCGTACTGATTTGGTGTAATGCAGTGATTCTCATAGTATTTATTTTATGCTCTGTTTGAAAATGTAAAAGAAATGTACCCATATATATCACATTATTTTTTAAATATATATTTCTTTATGATATTTTAATGGTTTGTTTTAGAATAATCAATCACCCTGACTGGAATTGTTTCTGCGTTTCCAGTTAGATACATGTGCAGTCAATATTAAATCTGTATCCAATAACCAATTTAACAAATATCTTGGCTGAGTGTACAAATATTGGGAACAGATTCTTAATGACGAGCTGCACAGCTTTGTTTTTTGCACATTCATCTTCTCAAATTGATAAGCGACCGTGGATTTCGCTTCGACTCGTCTGCGTAGTTTACTTCATGCACAGAGCAGGTGGTAGCTGATATTTTGTACACTCAGCGTGTTCGGGAAATGTTCGAGTAGGATTGCACTTTTAAACCCCAATTATCTTTGTACTGTGTACTGTCTACTGTATTACCTACATGTAGAAGGCTGGAGAATAAGTGGAATAAAAGCATTGGCAAAACAATAAGGGAATGCATTTGTTTTAAATTTTTGTTTAAGAATAATTTATGTTAAAACACATATCTGGTTTATTTTGTATTTTAGGATTTTTATTCTGTTTTAATAATAAGTATTAGCACTGAAAATAGTCCAACAAACCTGCTCTGGCAGCAGAATGCTGACATTTTTAATTAAACCCTGTCTTTCTATAAAGGCCCTGTCTTTCTATAAAGGCTCAGTTATTTCCTAAAACAACAATTTAAGCAAACATTAATCTAATTAATGGAAATAGTGCATTTATTGGGGACTATTTTCAGCTGCGGGTTAATAAATATGTGTTGCTCTCTTTACATGGACAGTATTTATTTGATTTAAAATGTTTCTATTACTGTAAGTTAGGGGTGGGGAACCTCCGACCGCCGGGCCATATACGGCCCGCGAGACCATTTGATCCAGCCCTCGAGGTAATTCATAAAAACGCGCAAAAACATCCACTATAAAAGAATAATAATAATAATAATAATAATAATCTAGACAGTAATAGACGGGCCATTGACTGTTTTTCCTGGTCAAGGTCAGGGTCCTTGAACACAACACGAGCGGAATGTGTCATCACGTGGTCACGTCATGTTAACAAACGTCAATATTAAACGAGACGGTCGTTGACATCAGTGAACGCAGCGTGGCGAGTGTAAAACAGAGAAAGGTGGATGTGGAATGTCGCACGTTACAGGAGAAATTGACAAACGATTATTTCTCTGTGGAAGTTAAAGGCCAGTGTGCCTAGTTTGTGCAGACGGGCTTGCAGTGAAGAAAAATAATCTAAGCATCATAACTGCATGAAACATGTCAAACTGCACGAGCTGAAAGGACGAGTGCGTTTGGATAAGTTACCGCTCTTCGGCGGAGTTCGGCACAACAAGCAGCTCTCTGCAGAGCAGGAACATACAAACATGGAGAGATAGAGAGGTAGACCACCATACCAAGAACAGACTGTTGCACCACTGCTGTGCAATTATCACTGCCATTTACGATTCTTCATGTGCAAACACGTGACAAAACTGTGTAACGCATGCGTGCGACGCCATGTTGATTGGACTACAAATCAACAATGCCGTCTAAAGCGAACAACAACAGCAATACAACTCCGACTTCTTCAAAGTCTTGTGACTCTCTGGAGTCCTCTGCAAAGGCAAGATTCAGAGGGAAAAGTCCAAATTTGCAGCCGTGACCCGTACACGCTAAAGCCGTCGGATTATATTGAGGATTTAGATTCATTACCGCCGATTGAATATCCGGATATTGTGAACTACCTTGTGCTACAAACGTCGTGGGCAACCAACGCACAAATGAAGGCATACAAGAGCTTAGATGCTTATAATGTCTTGTTCTGGCTGGGTTGGTAGTCTTCTTACCAAACCACTATAAAGATGACAGGGTGCTCGTCCATGCCCGTGTAAATCACTCTCAAAGATCTCGAGATACACCAGCTCAAGCCCTGGTTTGTGAGTGAGAAGAGCGCCGATGTTATCCTCACTAACGTAAACATAGCTTTAGCATGAACTCTTACCAGATATAAAGTGGACGCCACACACACGGGTGAATTGTGCTTTTTCTTCTATTAAATCCTCACGAGTTATGTTGCTAAACCATTACGGCGTTCGGTAGACAGCAATTCATCCCTCTTTTGTGGATCGTTGTTTTTGAGGATTGTAGGAAATCTAAAGAACCGTTTCTCTGGGTCACGAGTAGCGTTATTATCACAATTATACACTGCGCACAAGGTTGGACATTTTCTTTCAATCTTAGATGTTTAAATACAAAGAAAATTACGAAGCGTTGCAGCAACTCACACGTGAACGGCGGCCATCTTGGTTGTATATATTCAACCAAGATGGCCGAATTCCGGGTTGGGAAATAAGCATGACGTCACATGCACACGATGAATACTCACTTTTTATAATTTGTGCAATTATCACTGCCATGTGCAATATTCACATTATTTTCTATCAACTACTTGGTACTTATATTATTTTTTATTCTATTTAATTATTGTGTTCTGCCTTTTTACTTCATATGTTCTTATGCTGTGACGAGATTCTTTTCCCTGTTGTGGGACTAATAAAGGATTTCTGATTTCTGATAAAACAGAAAGATACATGGATAAAAAAGTTGCTTTTTTTTCTGTTTCTATTTGGATGAATTGTCACCTACGTCTTCAATTTCTTTCTTTTTTTAATTTAAATCAGCCAAAGAGTGAGGAAATGGCTTTTCAGCATGATTATCAGTCTGGTGTATTATATGTAACAAATGACAGAAGATAATCACATCAGTTTACTGTGATTACAACATATAAAGTTATATATTATCTGTTACCCAATAGAGACAAAATATAATCCTATAAAAACAATTGGAATTTGGAGTTGTGTACTTGTTCTTACATATGAATATAATTAGTTTACTTCTGAATGTCCCTCTATATCAATATGACCCCGCCACTGGATATCCCACTTATCTTTATTGATAAAGATATTTCATGGAATATCAGCTGCTTTCAAATTTACACACAATGACCTGAATTTGCACTTTTAACACCACATAACCCTCTGTTGATCATGTCTTCCTCAGAGCACATATGGATATGGAAGGAAACAAAATGACAGATGTAAACTTCAGCACAAAAACCACCTGGAAACAAGATTTAGAAATATACATATGCACAGCAGAGGTGGACGCTCACGTGTCGCACTGTGATCTGAAACTAGTTGAATACATCTGCAGAGTTTACGCTGCAGGACCTGGACGACACTCCGACTCGTCCGCGTTCACACCGAAGAGTTTTGGTGTCAAGTCTTGAATTTGCTGTCAGTGTTCAAAAGTCAAACAGCTGTTGGCGTTCAGATGCTCCGGCTTTCACAACGACAGAGAAGAGCCAAGTGTGTGAAAGGAACAAATGCTGAAGGGTTTTTCCACTTCATATGAGAATGTGCAGAGTCATCAGAAATGCGTGCTTGCATGAGTTGACATTGAAAATTAAATGTCCAACTGCTTTTCCATTTCCATTTGAATATGGTCATAGAACCAGTATGTGAAAAGGACCCAATTATAATGGGATTATATTATGGAAGCTTTCATAGCGGGAGGTATGAAAATGGAGGATTTGAGTCAAATCAACGTTTTATCGTCACACATATACACAGCACCGCACACACAGTTTAAAATGTAGACTTTGCATTTAACACATCCGAGTATTAGGAGCAGATACTATACAGCTCCCAGGGAGCATTGTGGGGTCAGATCCCTACAGGCTGCCGCCCCCGTCATATGAATACAGTGTATACGATCCAATATGTACAGATGGGTGTAAATAGTGGCCAAGCACAGAGAATGTAGAAAGAGAGAATTTTAAAAAGGTTGGCCATTTATTCAGTTTTTCCCGACTGGTTCCTGATTCGGGTTAAAAGAAGCTGCCTGACCTTCACAGAGTGTTTGACCGTGTTGCCAAACATCAGTGTTGGACCTCACTGATGCTCTTGTGGCTGAACGAGAACAAATAACTGTTGTCAGGGTCAACAATCTCATAGAAAGCTTGAAACTAGACGAGCGGTGTTATGTCTCACCCCCACTGCAAGGTTCAGCTCGACATTACAGGTCATGTAGTAGACGCTCTTATCCAGAGCGACTTCCAGTGATCTAACTCAGGGTTAAGTACCTTGCTCAGGAACACCTGGTGTTGAACTCACGACCTTCTGGTTTGGAAGGCGCACCACCAGAGCTAAGCTATCACCACCCCATCGACAGAACTCTCTTCTGGTACCAGGTCCTCTTCTTTAGTGTTTACTTAAATCTCTTTTGACGATTTCTCTGTCGTCTAGTTCTTTGCGTCTTTTAACCTCTCTTGATTTTTCCTTGTTGTTGTTTTCTTCACTGGGGACAGTTCAGCCATTAGCCTCCAAATCAATATCGCCTGTATTTGTCTGATGGGAGCAATGGGAAAATAACGTTCTATGATCAGCACATCCTTAGAAGCGGTGTGTGAAATAAAACATGTCAATATCACTACCTGGTGTCGTATCTGTGTTGTTTTAAAAATATGTCACCGGTTCCTTCATATCTCATATTGTGAAAACTTCATGTGACCTGATGTTGAACTTGGCAGCTTCCTCCACATCTCTATCCATCAAACGTTGTCTGAGCAGGAGTCATCTGGCACTCTGACCTCGTACACAGTGTTCTTCATACAAGCTGTACCCGCCAACATTTCCCAGTGTGTGAAAGTGTACGTCTTTTCATAGACTTATGGTGATGATGGCATTTTGGAGGATAGTCGCCAGAAAGCCCATGCAGGTATGTCGTCGGATAGTGATTTGAACTCAATTTATCAATGTCATGTACATTTATGAGGGCTCAAGCAGCAGATCCAGAACCTGCGTACAGATTTGCTGTATTTCATTATGAAGTAGATCAACCTTTCCTCTGCTTTCATGTCTGTTTTGGAAACTTTCATTTTTGATCTCTCTTATCTTTTGTCCTCAGATTGGGTTCACAACAGGTCTCTGCTCCAGCTGCACATGATGATCTCCCCTTGAAGACCTAATCCTGCACTGAAAGCTTCAAATCCACAATTAGACCTTTGTCACAGGTGTGACTGATGACGCTAACGACGCCTCTGTCGCCGCAGTAACCGCTACCTGGCTCACGCAATCAATACTGTTATTAATTACACCTGCTGCTATTCCTGCTGGGACATTTAAAAGAGGAAACAACCTCTTCTTTACGGTAATGACATGCCATTGGTTTTAAATGAACACAAACTTACATTACATTAAGAAAGATGCTGTTTCACATACTGATACTTGATTGGAGATGAGATGCAGCTGGAGCCCAGGTGAGCTGGTGAGGTGGGAGGAGCTGATCGTGGAGGTGGAGTGAGTGGAAAAGAACTGAGGTGCACACACAAGTCCCTGTCACACATCTCCGTATGATAGAAACGTGTGCTGGCGTATATGAACATTTGTCAGAGTCCAAATACGTCCAACTTTTCATCGGATCGTAAAAGTGAACATATACAGATACGCATGTCTAACCTATTGATATCGCATCACTTACTAATACAAAATGTATCAGACGAATACCCAACGAATGCATAACGTATACAACAATAAGGCGTATACAAATTATCGGCAACACGCTGGTGTACGTTGATATAAGGTAAGGTATAAGTAGTATTCGTTAAGAGCAGGCGGTGTTACGCTGGGGTGCGTTGTTGAACGCTGATGTTTTGAGTTCAAAATTACCGGACGTACCCGACGTGTGCTTCATAAGATATGCAGACATTACGTTACGTTAGACATACATGAATACGTACGTGAATATATATACCTACGTAAATATAGTACGTGAATACTTACCTACGTAAATATAGGACGTGAATACTTACCTACATAAATATAGGACGTAAATACTTACCTACGTAAATATAGTACGTGAATACTTACCTACGTAAATATAGGACGTAAATACTTACCTACGTGAATACTTACCTACGTAAATACAGTAAGTGAATACTTACCTACGTAAATATAGTACGTGAATACTTACCTACGTAAATATAGTACGTGAATACTTACCTACGTAAATATAGTACGTGAATACTTACCTACGTAAATACCTACGTGAATACCTCCGTGACTACGTTAGAAGTACGTTAGATATAGGCTACGTCGGCTGACGGTGAACCCTACAGCCAATGTATTGATAACGAGTGGATACCCTATTCCTACCCGATGTTAAGATGATGCCTGACGACGGAGTAACTTATTAAACGTGTTCCTACAGGACAGCTAGCGTTCAGCTAGCGTTTTCGGAGCTTATTGGGGTTTGAATATAGTATAAAGGTCCCTGTGAGTAGCTCATCCTCACTTCTTCACAGCACGTCTTGATGAATACATCAACCCATCATCAGAGAGCATGGAGGATGCTGAGAGGCTGCAACAAGAGTACATTCTGTTCTCCAGCATCAGCATGACATGAACCAGATGGCACTTTTCCAGCTCCATTATCCAGACGCTCTGATACGTTTTAAATAAGTAAGTGATGCGCTTTCAATAGGTTAGACATGCGTAAAATAATTAGTTATGTATACGTTATGTATACGTCAGCTACAACACCGCTGTGGAAAAGTTGGATGTATTTGGACTCTTTAGCTACTTTTCATATACGCCGGCATGTTTCTGCCATACGGAGCTGTGTGACAGGGCCGTGTGTCTGGCGTGTTCGGCGTGTCGTCTGCGTTCTTCAAACGATCACAACTTACCCTTAATTTATATCAACGTATTGTCGATATTTCGTATGCGCCGGCATACGTTTCTGTCATACGGATACGTGTGTCAGGGCCTTTAGGAGAGAAGCAGACAGGCTGCATAAAGACAGAGGGAGGACTCAGGTGTCTTCCCATAGTGCACCTGTTCCTCTTCAGGTTAATTGCCAGGAAAATTAAAAATGTTCACGCTGTTGTATCCAGATTTATTTTTGTGCGCTTTTTGAAGCTTTACTCGTTGTCTACTAAATAAAAAACACCCTGAATAGAAATCTGATGCTTCCGAGTACATTATTTTCTGGTACAAGACACTTTATTCTCGTAGGGTTGATTGTTAAAGGATTTTATAGATATTCATTTTGTTCATGGCTGCTCCAACATGAGCAGATGTTCAAACACACAGACAATGCTGACTACGTGCATGCATTCTGTTTTGCATGCGCCCCCCCCCCCCCCCCGCCTGCAAATGCAAAGGCCGGTGTTGCAACAGACCTGATCGCTGAATATATTTGATCTGAAATGTATTTTTTAACCTACTTTAGTCGACCACTTCATGAGTAAACAGTTCTACAGCCCTGTGAAGCTGTAACACATTACATTACTCTCTTTCACAAACATTAACATCACACACACAACAATCTTAAACTCCTTTCAGATATGCAGCACTTTAGTCGGACGGTAATTTATAATGTTGGTCCCCGAAATAAGCTTTCTGGTCGCTTTATTACCTCAATCATCCTCTCTCATGCACCCAATCAGTTCAATACCTCAGTCTGTGAAGACGATGTCAACACAAGCTACAGAGCAAAGGTACACACTGAAGGTAACTGTGAAATGTAAGTATTTAAATAATACATGTTACAAACATATAAAAAAACAAGCTTGCCGATTCATATTCTTGGCCGTAGACTAAACTGAAGCGAGTCAAATGTGATGTGAGTATCACCAAAGTCATAAACTAACAACTAAACGGAGAAGTTCAAGCACATCACTTATTGAATCACATCATTTACTGAACAAGCTTTACTGTTAACCAAGAAGAAAAGATGGTATTAGTAGATTTATGACACTGTTTATGTTCTGCTGACTGCTGCAAACTGGGGCATATGTTTTACATAACTATCAACTGTAGGTGTGCGTGTGTGTGCGTGTGTGTGCGTGCGTGTGTGCGTGCGTGCGTGTGCAGGATCAATAGTTTCAGGTCTACACAGAGTCTGCATCTATTCATGTCTGTTTGCTTTCTTCACATGTTTATAACCCAGGTCATGTATTTGTGTCTCTTGTTTAACAGCGGTAAACTTTGAACCATAAACACATTTTAAAGTTTATATATTCACTCTTATGGCTTTTATACTCGAGTTTTTGACTCTATTTTCTGCAAAATTCTCCCAATTGTTGGATAAACTTACTTTAGTGCCCCCCTCCCGACTCTTTTCTTACCACGCAGTCCCGTAATATTGGGTTGATCTGTTCTCAGCCTTGAGAAACATTCCTTTGCTTTGGAGATGCAAGTTGAAAAGGACATAACTATATTTCAATTTGACAGATTTCTCCAGACAATAAATAAATGTGCAAAGTTGTCCAGCTGCTCATTTCCTCTCTTTGACAGCTTGTTATTTTCAATCCGTTTAGTTGAAGCATCTATTTCCTACTGAACATTTGTGAAAGGCTGCAGAGAATTGTTATATCTGATATAATTATTGTTTGCTTGCTTGTTTAAGGTGGCATTAACTTCTGTATGCTTGGAACTAAAACTTAATACTTGTACATTTCCTGTCCGCTATCAAATAAAAGCAAGGATCCTTGGGTGAGAACTCTTTAAACATAAAAGCTTTAAACTGAGGTGGAAAACGGCAGCAAAGGACAAAGATTACATGTAGCAATCTCTTCAAGATAAATGGATCAGCGCAGTAACAAAGAAAAGATAACAGCAAACATACAGAATACAGAGATTACAGTTTTCCTGTAGAGTTTAAAATTTGACATTTATACCAAATATTTGCTACAGACTGACGCAGAATATGGCGATACAGCGGTTTCAGATCATCTAATCTGTTGAGAAGTTGACACCGGAATAAGAATCTGTGCACACGTAGCGCCACCTGCTGGATGCATTTCATACGGTCTTGTGAAAACTAAGTTTTGAGTCAAACGAGTAAACTATTGTATGTTAACATCCAACAAACCTCAAATAATCACGCATAAAACATTTCATTTCACTCTTCAATCGTCTTTAAGCCAACAGGTGCAGAAGTCCTGAAACAGAAGCTGATGAAGACTGAGATACGATTGAAAGCTCCAGAAAAAGACCTTCAATTGTGATAAAAAAAAAGAAGCTCAAACGATTTGTTTCCTCAGTTTTATTACAGAATTAGTTTCAAAAACAAGAAAAACATCCAAAAAGTAGTTCAGTGTATTCTGTTATCTAGTAACGCTTCATCTCTTTTCAGACTTTAATATATTAAGTAGAGAAGTGACACAACACACAACATAACTCATCTTCTCAGTCGGTTATCTTACAATTAACCGAGAGGCTTTATATTTCCCACAATGTACTTTTGTGCAGCAAACGGTGAAAGGTAACATGTGTCCATAAAATATAAAATACGAGTAAATGACCTTTAGTTTTACTGCAATTAAACCAAAATAATGAAATGATAGTTTAGCTGATAAAGGCAGTAAATTAAGGACAGAAATCTGAATTGCACATATTAAGCTTAGAAATCACTGCATTCAAATGTAAGTGTACGCTGAAAACGCTTCAATTTCCACAATAAAAGTTCTTTATGTGTTAAAAAACAAGGTGGTTTTACTACATAATCTCTAAATCGGTTGTTTTGCATAGATACAAATAAAACGGCACTCCTCTAGTTTCACTAGTACAACAACGTTAAGGCATTTAAGAAATCTCCCCAAAACACCTGTGTCCTTTAATGATCATTTAAAATAAATATTAGACTATTCAAATTTGTCATTATTTATACAGCATGTAGGATTGGAGGTAAAGTTACACGTGGGGTAATAAAATAGTATCAATTAAAATAATTATTCTGACTTTAAAGTCAACAGTAGTTACACAATGTTTGTTTCTGAGGTTAAATCGCTGTAAAGACTTTGCATGGTGAACCTGTGTCGACGCCTTCAGCACGCAACGTTTGTATCTAAAAACATATTTCACAATTCATGTAAGCCTATAAATAAAACCTCTCACCTATTATTACACTCTGCACGAACACATATACACAATATACAACAGATTCTATTAATGCACTGTTGAGTTATTGTTGTTTTAATGTGAAACATGTTGCAACGTTTAGCTTTTAAATTAACTTCCTATCGAGTGGTTTCACCGCTGCTCTGGTTGCACGAGTCCTCCTCTCTCACTGCACCGCACACGACCCGCTAGGCAGGAAGTCCTGCACGTACACCGCCACGGCCTTGGTGAGGTAGGTCATGCTCCCAAATCGTCCACTGGGGGCGCTATCGTACAGCAGACGGCACACGCCGGTGGACGGGTCCCGCTCCAGGATGTGCTCCTCTGCTCCCAGGTCCCTCTGCAGGAGGAGGAACGCGGAAAATGCTGCCTTACCTTAACACAAAGAATACATCCCCTGGAGGTGTGTCTGGTGACGTGCTGCTCACCTGATCCTTGTAGAACATGTCGTTGGCCAGGTGGACGATCTTCTCCACGTTGATGATGGAGCCGATGCTCGGGATCTCCACGTCGGCCAGCATGGTGAGCACCAGGATGGCCTCCACCAGCAGCTGTCGGTACTCCGGCTGAGGGACGCGGTTCAAAACAGTCTCCACGTGGACGGAGAATTTGATCTCTCCAGGTGTCATCTGGAGGAGTGTCATTCAGAAGAGGAAGACACATTACATCCAGACAGGACACAGTAAAACATATCAACAATAGAAGCTACATTAGAAGGAGCACCAGGTACTTGATGATGACTGGATCAAGTAACAGAACTAGATAGAAAGTGTGACAGTCCTGACTGATTAAGATAACAATCCTGGGGGGGAGGGAAAAGGAGAAAGCACCAGATTAGCAAAAATGACAGAGAAAGCACAAGAATGAAGTTGTGAAAGCGTGGATCTCTCACCTCCCTGGTGGTTGAAGAAGGAAGGACAAACCCTTCTATGGACAAACCGTGGCACTAGAAGACAATGTGCACTTTAGTTTATGTTTAAAAAAAACAACTTTAAGCCAAATTATTTCTCAACTGAGGCTTTAAAAATAATCAATCTTGTAAATTATTTTTTAAATGATTAGAATTTTTGCACAGATCTACTTCCTGCCACTGATATTCCAGGCCTTTGAACTGAAACGGACCTTCTGCAGGATCTTCCAGACCTTCTGGTAGAAGCCCACAGGGACTCGGTTCAGCGCTCCGTCCAGACGCCTCCTGCGCAGCCATTGGCCATGTCGGGTATCCTTGGCAACCGGACTGCATTCCGGAGACATGTCCAGAGACTCTATGGACGGCAGCCTGTACCTCTAATCAGCGACGGCGTCGAAGAAGAAACATATTTTAAACATCTTTTAAACCTCTGATGACGTCATTGGCTGGCATTGAACTGCGTGAAGTTTAAGCGTGTACAAATCTTTACCCCGGATTCAAAGTTCTCGATGTCCAGCGACTGAGATCGCATGCCCTGTGAGAGGAGGGAAACAAAATGTACAAAATGAAAAACACAGAACGCAAAGAAGTGAGATCGATGGGTGAAGACAGTGGATTCTGGCTCCTCGCATCGCTACATTAAGAATCGGAGCATGCAGTGCGTGATGGGGCACGATAACAACGAGGTTGGAAAAGATGACGAGTAAATAACAAGATGGCTCCAAACTCAACATCATGAAACAGAACTAACTGGTGTCCATTTTATTCCCCTGTGTCCTCCTGGATTCTTAAAAAAAAAAAAAATACATGTTGAGACACTTGGAATCAACCAGTGACATTTTCAGATTTTCAAAATAAAATATTTTTTTATAATTTATAATTAATTGTTCAACATAAATTTAATTGGCAGCAATTTAGAAAAAATATTAAATACAAATAAATAATAATGAAAAGGATATATTTAGGTTTTAGGTGTTAATACAACATTTAAACTATATTCTGGCATTATATTGATTTAAATAAAGAAAATAATCGCATTAATTAGTTGCAGCTCTACGATCTACAGATATTAAAGACGCAGCCCTGCTAGACTGAGAATTAGCAGCCACAAGCTAGCAGAGTGTTAATGGCTCTTATGATCTGCTTCACGGTTTTTAGTCGTTAATTATTTCAGATGAATTAACACCCAATAAATAAACATTTATAATACTGTCACCTGGCGAGGGTAGCTCAGTGACTTGTCGAGCTGAAGAGGAGACAGAAAAGATCCACTGTGCGTTACAAACCTAAAAGACTTTTGCTCCTCAGACATAAACGCATCATCCGCACTGACTGTACAAACAGAAACACTCTGAGCCGCTCTGGTCAAGACGACCTGAGATGTGTTAACCAGTTATATTCCTGTCCACACATGGATCCTTCTCAACATCCCTGCAATCAAGAGTTCATTCATTCATCGTCCTCTCTGTCAAAGACAACCTAGGTTTCCCCCACAATGCACCGCGTTGCAGTCAAGTTGACCTCGGACATGGTCGGTGAATTAACAGCTACAGCATATCATTTATTAATGACTGATGTCTTTACGGTAAAGAAGATAAAGAAGAAAGAGATATAAGACATCATAGTTGTCATAGTCATGGTCATGTCATAGTTCATATTCCTTCACGTGATCATCACCTTAAATGGTTCCGTCAAGGACAACCTGTGCTCCGCCTGCAATACACAAACCAAGTCAGTCGACAAGCTGCTCTCGTGATTTATTCTCTATTAATTAAAGTCCACCAATTACACACATGTGCCATCGCAACCTCGATTGATCAGCTTTACAGCGGTTCTTAATTATGCAGCTCCGCCCTTTCCTCCACCATTACCCCCCCCCCCCCCCCCCATCAGCATCAGCCAGGTGAATTAGCACCTAATGTCATCATCATCACCTTACTCGGGTCCGACAAAGACAACCTGTGCTCCAGCTGTGAAAAGACAAAAGTCAGTTTGCCAAGAAGCACAATATTTTCAAAATAAAAGCCTCCATCTTCCGTAATCTCTTACCCCCAACTCATCAGCACGTTGAGAAAACTGTACTTCTAATGTGAAGTGTTTAACTACCACACTAAGTATTCCACCTGTGTGTGTGTGTGTGTGTGTGTGTGTGTGGTCCTACCATCTTCATGTCGCTCTTCAGTTTGCTGATGCCGGCTCTCTCGCTCTTGGTGGCGCCCACGTTGCCCAGGTGATGGATGGAGATGGCAGGACTGACGCCGGCATCCAGCTCTCGAACTGTGGAGGGAAGAAACCGTTTAGATGACAACCCTACAGTCAGAGCAACGTCACAATCTGATTGGCTGTGGGTGAGATGCAGGGTTTTGGATTGGTGCACTGACCGCTGCGCTGCACTCCAAACTCTTTCCCGCTGAGGATGTGGTGGAGGAGATTCTTCAGCTCTGATGGAGCGAGACTCATCAGACTCTCTGTAGCCTCCTCTCCTACACACACACACACACACACACACACACACACACACACACACACACACACACACACACACACACACACACACACACACACACACACACACACACACACACACACACACACACACACACACACACACACACACACACACACACATACACACACACACACACACACACACACACACACACACACACACACACACACACACACGTAAAGTACAGTTGACCAGTAAGGACGCACCAGTCTAGACGAGCGATAAAGACTTATTAAAGCGTCTTCTGTCTGTCTTTCCTTCCTAACCTGAGCAGTTGAGTGACTGGGCCAGTTCGGTGGCCATGACCTGGATGATGAGGCCGATACGGAGCCTGAACATCTCGCTGAACAGACTGGGCTGAGTCCTGATGCTCATCGCCAGGTACACCATGATCTCCTGGAGGAGAGAGGGAGAGAGATTAAAGAGGAAGTGAGGAGGACACGTGATGGTGGAGCACGTGACTCACCTGAGTGAGTATAGCTACGCTGATGTTGTTGTCGCTGGCCTCGTCGATGAGAGCGGCCAGCTGGTCTGGCGGTATGGGAGCAGTGATGGTCTTCTCTCTCGGCTCCGGAGGCAGACCCACTGTCAGGTGTTTCTGATGCGCCAGCAAATCAGAGCAGGCCTATGGACAGATCACAACCAATCAGAAGAGAGATAAGGGAGGATTTTTATATTCCCTTTTTATTTAGGTTTACATTTTATCGTCTCTAATAATTATCTTTATTTTTTTATTATCTTATCTTTTTTTAAATATGCAATATAACAATAAAAATTAATAATTATATAAAATAAAGACATCTGTATTTCAATATTTCTCTGCATATTTAACAAAAATTATTTTATTTATTATTTATTAATTATTTATTTATTATTTATTATTTATTATTTATTATTTATTATTTATTATTTATTTATTTATTTATTTATTTATTTATTTATTATTTATTATGTATTTTTTATTTTAATTAATATTAATTAAAAATATATTTTAAAAAAGGTTTTTATAACTGTTTCTATGTTTGTGTGTGTGTGTGTGTGTGTGTGTGTGTGTGTGTGTGTGTGTGTGTCTGTGTGTGTGTGTGTGTGTGTGTCGTACCGAGTCAAGCTCCTCCACCTTCTTCTTCAGCATGCCAGAGATCATCCTGATGAGGCCCCAGTGTTTGAGGTCGCCTGCCTTTTCATAAAGGTGAGACAGCAGAGACCTCACGGTGGAGCCTTTACCGTGCAGCTGCGTGTCCCACTCCATGCCCCTGTGATCAACGCAGACACAGTCCATCTACTGTTCTCCCTCCGGGTCCATCTACAGAACCTTTAGCATGCTCCAAATATGTAACGGACATATGTAAGATGACACTGTGCGTCTCACTTGTCTTTGAAGAGGATGTAGAGTATATCCGCCTGGTCCTGGAGGCTTTGCGTGTCTTTTAGCAGCTGCACCAAAGCGTTGTGGTCGACGCCTCCGCTGGCATCTTTGGGAATACCGCCCTCTGTTGAGACCTTTGCCTCCAGAGCCTGCAGGACAGAGGAGGAACGTTAAAGCTGAATGGTCTGGAGATAAATGAAGAACTGCGGCGGAGAATAAATAAAAGGACACCTGAGCTTCTTGCGGTGCAGACGAGTCTGGGAGGTTCAGGTTGAGGGAAGGCTGAGGAGAGCGAAACAGCTTGTTCGGCAGGTACATGTTGACATCTGGACAGAAGAAGAAGAGGGTCAAGCGAGGGAGACTGCGTCGGTGTTTGGCTTACGCTGTTGACATGATGGATCCGCTCACTGTGCACGTTGAGCTCCTGAGCCTTGTTCATCAGAGACACCATCTCCTTAGTTTTGGTGGCCAGAGCCTTGAACTTCCCCAAAGCTCCCACCGCCCGCGTGGGCTTCTTGGGGGTGGAGTGAGCCAACAGGTGGTCCAGGTACTGGGCGAGGTCGTCCGCCTCTGGAGAGGAGGACCAAAAGGACGTGATGGAAGTGCGGAGGATAAGATAAATGTTTTAACGTGCACATACATTCACTCGCAGACAGCAGCTACACGTGCACTAGATACAAAGCTGTCAACCAACAGATGCTCATATCTCTATTTAAACTTTACAATCTGTTCCCGTCAGAGTTGCAGTTTAAATGCAACACAGGCAAAGCTGCGTTTCCCAAGCTGTGACACCGGACACTCGAGCCGCCACGGGAGCTTGACGGCTGCTGTGGCGTCCGCAGGTCGAAGGCTGAGAAAGGTCGCTGCATTGACACAACATGGTAAAGAAAGAAAAGGCTCTACTCAACTCGCTCTTTGGTTTTCCATTAGCTAAAGTTGTGGAATCTTCCTGGTAGCTTTTTAAAAAGAAGATATGAAATAGAGAAAAGGACCTGGTACCAAAAGTGAGCCGAGCCGAGCCGAGCCGTACCAGGCAGGGGAAACCCGGAGGATGGGGACGATCAGTGACGAAGGAACTAGTGATTAATGAGAGTCTGCAACACGTGACTATAAATATTAAAAGATTTAACATTTATCTTTTGGATGACTAATGAGATCAGTGACAGAGAAATAAAATTATAAGACACGTTTACATTAATTCTGAGGTTAATCCTGGTTTTAATCACTAGGAATGGTCAAACCAACGATGGAAAACAAGTTTAAATGTCCTTTTTAATCCAGTTTCCCATCGCTGGTGTCGACATTCCTCCCCATCCATCCATCAATCTGCTTTATCTTCTTACCATCATCATAGCGTAACTCATGCACGTATCCATCGCTGTCACCCTCATCATCATCATCATCATTCTGTTCGTCGTTGCGGCTCATGCTGCCAGAACCCTTACCGTCCAGGAAGCTCAGGTGAGCGAAACAGGAAGTGGTCAAGAACTCCGACAGCTTCCCCGTCTGGATCCTGGAAGAGGAGGAAGTCAGTGAGAACCTAAGCCTGAGCACGATAAGCATTAAACCCTTTAACTATATCAAAATAAAACATTGATTTCTTGTTGTAGACTGGATGTAGACTTCTTACACATCTATACTTTCAGCATAAACAGTGATTCTGGAAGGAAAAGACTAAATCCCTTCATTTTAAATCTAGAAACCTTAAAATCGCCCGTGTATATTTAGTGTTTAAATGTCTCAGCAGCCGTGAAACTCACCTTGCTCCTCCATAATATCCGTCCTGCAGCTTCTTCAGTGTAGCCACGACTGCAGGGTCCAGGTTTGTGTGGTCTTCAGCTGAAACACACATCATTTTAATTCTTCTATATATCATTTAAGGTTTCCAAGATTGTGTGTGTATATAAAATAAAGACATCTGTATTTCAATATTTCTCTGCATATTTAGCCTAAAACAAACATTTTATTTATTTATTATTTATGTATTATTATTATTTTTTATTAATGTTTTTATTTATTTATCATTTATTTATTTATTTTTATTTATTTATCATTTATTTATTTATTTTTATTAATGTTTTATTTTATTTGTTATTAATATTTTTTATTATTATTTATTTATCATTTTTTTTTTTTTTTTTTTTTTTTTTTATAACTGTGTGTGTGTGTGTGTGTGTGTGTGTGTGTGTGTGTGTGTGTGTGTGTGTGTGTGTGTGTGTGTGTGTGTGTGTGTGTGTGTGTGTGTGTGTGTGTGTGTTTCTACTCACTCAGCATGGTCTGTGAAATGGGAAAAGTGACGGTGGGTCGTCCGGTCATCCTCCATCTGGATGCGAGGTAGGAAATTTCCGTCCTCAACATCTCCACAATCATTTTGTTGTCCAACGCCATGTAGAACTGCTGGTGGTCGATGAACTGGAGGGTGTGAGGCGGGAACAGAGGGCGGATCAGATGACCTTTTCTTATTTTCACTGCACAATGTGCAGTATTTGGTATTTGAACAATGTTTTCTTACTGACCTGAGGCGTGAATGAGAAGATGGTGTTTCTGATGGTGTAGAATTTGGAGGTTCCCAGAACTCCTATCCTCCTGTAGGGTCGTCCCGTCAGACCCAGCCTCGGGTTACGACCTGCAACAGGGGAGAGAACGGGGGACACGTGTGTGTAAAGGGCGTGGAGAGGTAACTTTTATTTTGAAAAAACAGGACTTTTCTTAGGTTGTACCCAGTCTGGCGTAGATGTGGCTCAGGACTCTGGACGGCTGCACGTGGATGGGATGGAGGTCGGCGACCGTCTCCACAGTTATACCGTTCTTCAGCAGCAGCTCTTTAATCTCCTCAGTCTCAGCCAGAATGGACACTACGAGAGGACAGAGGACGTTTGAACACGTATTAACAAACATCAACTCTTGCCACATTCAAATATCCCACAAGCTCACCCTGCACCACCACATCCGGCTTGGGGATGGTGGAGAAACGTCGGTTAAGAGGGTCGATCTCTCCGGGGGCAAGAAATCCCTTAAAAATGAGACGCAGTTTAAAGTCACAAAATCCACATAAATTTGGTTTGTTGGATTATAAAGTGAGAATAAAACAAACACACAAGGGAAATTAAAACTAATTAGAAAATGTAATGTGCAGTATTTCTTAAACTGTAAAATACATATAAATAATAAATGTAATCATAATACCGTTGTAAAAATAAATACATTTGTTTAGCATTTAAATAAAAAACATGCATATATGTACTATATATATATTTTTTTCTTTTAATTATATATATATATATATATATATATATATATATATATATATATTTAAAAAGAAAAAAAATATATATAGTATATATTTTTCATATATATATATATATATATATATATATTTTATTATTATATTTATATATATATTTTTTTTTTATTATATATATATATTTTTTTATTATATATATATATATATATATATATATATTTTGTTATTATATAAAATCTAAAATATATATATATATATATATATAAAATTTTAATTTTAATTTTAAAATGTTAAAAATAATAATAATAAATATTAATTGAAGGATGATTAGTGTTATACCTCCGACAGAAGGTTTCCCAGGATGTACAGAGACTGTCCCCACTTCAGAGGACATTTACCCATCGGCACTCTCTCCACAGAGTGCGGGTTCAGATACTCCTCCTCCACCTGTTTGCATGAACATAAAAACAACAGAATACAAATATAAAATGTTGCATAAAGCATGAAACTCCTCCACATCAGAGAAATGATAAAGTTCCTTTGACTAAACCAGAAATACAATAAAGACAAGGATCTCAGTGAGTATCACCTTATCAGGAGGGACGCTGTAGAGCTCGGGCAGCAGCCGCATCCCGTCCTTCTGTTTGATCAGGATGCCCTCCAGAGCCTCCTGGTACTCCTGCACCTGAACACATCATGACACTCGTAAACATCCACGGAGCTGTTCATCCGTACGGATGCTGGGAAACGCACGTGCGGGTGTGAACTACCTGCTCAGGGCTGTTGATAAAGATGCCGTCCAGTATGAGGTAGGTCCAGAACAGCGGCCACTCGCACTCGATGTTTTCAAACAGCTTCAGTTCTGCAGACTCGTAATACAGACGGTTTGGATCCTGGGGATGGAACGACACCAATGTGTGTGAGGGCAGAGTGTGAGATTCTACTGATCCCTGCGGGGACACGTGCATCTACACGTAAGTAAATGCAACGTCATCGACGTGTGCGTTACCTCTTTAGGTGTTTTGTGTCCGTCTCTGAGGAACCTGCAGCAGCCGTATCGACCCTGGACAGAAAGACAGGAAGTCAGCGAGGACTAATTCACCTTCCACACGACACAGTGCGGCTGCGTCGCTATCTTTCACTGCACTTCTGTGCACCTGGAGTTTAGAGATGATCTCCTCCTTGGTCATGTTGACTATGCTGATGTCATCAACAGCGAAGGCGGGGTACGAGATGATGGCCAGGACTCCGGCGTCCACCTCTTTAGAGATGGACGCTCGCGGTAACATGGACGTCAGGATGGACTGAAGGAAGACGTTAGAATCAGAGCTGCTTTTCAACAACAGGGTGAAAGTGGACATCATATATAAGTGTGTGTGTGTGTGTGTGTGTGTGTGTGTGTGTGTGTGTGTGTGTGTGTGTGTGTGTGTGTGTGTGTGTGTGTGTGTGTGTACCTGGCAGTGCTGTATGTCGTCAGCCAAAGCGTGCACGACAGATCCAGGTCCTCCTTTTGCGCCGAAGAGGTTGAGGTCATCCAGAGCCTCCAGAGCTGCCTGGAGGACAAGAAGCATCATGTGACCCTTGTTAAAACCAGAGGCGGCGTCGCGTGGTCCATTCCCCATTCA
>NC_041372.1:13561212-13646212 GCF_900634415.1 Cottoperca gobio
TATATATATATCTATATATATATATATATATATATATATATATATTATAATATATGTGTGTATATATATATATATTATATGTGTGTGTATATATATATATATATATATATATATATATATTATATATATATAATATATTATATATTATATATATATATATATATATATATTGTGACTTTATTGTGACTTCCCTTCCCCGGAGCATTCAGCCACAAGCACATTGGGTCCTACTGATGGTGCAAATCTTTAAAAACAAATATACTGTAGTTTCATTTCTAAGAAAGGGTAAGCAGTTCCCTGATGCCACTGGGGCAGATGTTAGGGTCTATTTTCAGCTGCGGATTAATACACAATTGATGCTCGACGCAGCATTGAGAGAATTAGGAGAGTTTATGTGGAGTTGACAGTTGCTATTTTGCACAATGTGTAAAATGTTGATTTATTGAGCGACCTATATATATATATATATATATATATATATATATATATATATATATATATATACAACCTATATTCATTTGAATACACTACAAAGACAAGATATTTAATAGATGTCATGATTGGGTATAAAAGGAGCATCCCCTGAAAGGCTCAGTTGTTCAGGATGGGGCGAGGCTCACCACTTTGCGAACAGCTGCGTGAGCAAATAGTCCGGAGAAATCTCTGCACGTAAGCGTCAAGGCTGAACACCAACATTGAATGCCCGTGACCTTCGATCTCTCTGCATTTAAAAAGCAACATCATTCCGTAAAGGACATTACCACGTGGGCTCAGGAACACCTTCGGAAAACCATTGTCAGTTAACGCAGTTCGTCGCTACATCTACACGTGCAAAGCCGGCTTCTCTGAGCCCGAGCTCATCTGAGACGGACTGATGTGTGCTGTGGTCCGATCAGTCCACATTTCAAATTGTTCTTGGAAGTCATGGACGTCGTGAGGAAAAGGACTCGGTCTGTTCCTGCCGTGCAGCTGAGGAGAGGAGGCCATCATCCAGATGTCTGTGGACATCAGGCGGATGTCTCGTTATAAAACTCACTCAGTTTGTGCAGATTAATGAGCGAGTCTGTTCTGCGACTGATCATAAAAGTAGTTGTCCCTCCTCTACTGAACAGCTCTTTGCAATAACCTGCCTGTATGTTTGCATGGCATGAGTATCCAGCAGGTTAATGTCAGCTGTGGCAGCAGCAGGCACCATTAACTTACATTATGATGCGTTCAGGCTCTGCGGTCTTGGCAGATGGCAGAGTGCCTCTCTAGTTGTTTTTGTGTGGACCAGAGGAAGACGAGGAGACGCATTATATTATATTTGTCTTTATTATTGGAGTGTTTAGTTACAAGCTCGTACAGTGTGACACCTCTACATCCTTCTCTGTCTCTTTTCCTTTTCTCTCCACTGTCGTGTGTGTGTGTGTGTGTGTGTGTGTGTGTGTGTGTGTGTGTGTGTGTGTGTGTGTGTGTGTGTGTGTGTGTGTGTGTGTGTGTTTGTGTGTGTGTGTGTGTGTGTGTTAAGCCAGTTATCATCTCAGACGGGCTGGCATCTTGTGTATGATGAAAATAAGATGGATGAATGCAGTCGTGGGTGGACAGCAGCGCACAAGTGTGTGTGTGTGTGGTGTGTGTGAGTAACAGAACATGTGTGGCCATTCATCTCGTCTGTCGCTGCTGTTCATTTGATGTCACTTTATGTGTGTGTTTCTGTCTCTGTGTGCTTCTGATGAGCATGTGTGTGTGTCTCTGTGTATGTCTTCACTTTGTATACCAGTTGTCCATTTGTGGTGTGTGTGTGTGTGTCCATCTGCTTGGGTGTGTGTGTGTGTGTTATATAACAATGGAGCGAGCAGCTGTACTCTCTCTCTCTGTCCATCCTCACCATCAGTCTCTCACTGGTCTTGGTTCGGTAAAATATTCATACTCTTTCCCGCTCCTCACACTCTGCCCTCCATATTTATGAAGCTGGCTGTCGACCTCCGGCGTTTGACGGATCTGCCGAGATTCAGTGTGAGATTTATTTCACTGTTGCTTCTGAGTGGGCAGCAGTGTCATCCGACCATCATCACCTCACCATGGAGCGCTTAGCATACAGGACGAGGGTTAATAAGCAAGTCTTCAACAAGTCCTGCAGGTATGTCGCTTCTCATTGCCTTTAAAGAAACCTTCCAAAACAAAACAAAAAGGACTCGCATGGTCTGCAGCTGCTCTGGTTATGGACTTTATGTATATTATGGAGTCCCACAAGGCTCCTGCATGGGCTGTTTTTATGGTATTTAGTTGCAGGTTTGGTGAAATGGCGATTTCCCCCCCATAAATGCATTCTCATCAGATTTTCTGGAGTGCCGTGTAATATTCCATTCTGCTCCGAGACACAAACCTTTGGACCGGATGGATCCTGTTTTACGTGTCCTCCTCTTAGCAGGATGAAGGTTTGTCTTCGTCATTCAGCTCTGTGAAGAGATCAGCTTTCTGTCGCTTCTGTCTCTGGGGTTGAGAGCATAAGTTACTTTCATACACACGTTGTTATTCTGTTGTTACACACCAGCGTTACTAAAATCTGCAATTAGATTTAGGCTCAAAAGGCAACCGTTAGCAAGAACCAAAACCATGTTACTACTTACACTTAATCTAAAAGAATTATATCTTCACTATTATACCCAAGAGTCTATGAAACTGAACGTTTTTCTAAGATGTAAATGGTTTTATATTAAGAGTCAATCTTCCATTTGTATATTTATTCCACTGTTGCTAAGCAGGTTACAGGTCAGTATGGATATCACCTTTTCTTATCCTTATTTTATCAAGTGAAGGTTAAAAATCACGGCGACATCTTGTCTGCACAGATCTGCACATTTTGTGATCAAAGTTTATCTTAAAACATTCATGTGCGGCTCCTTTTGTCGTAATATATTATATATTTAAAGCTCAGCATTGTGGTCCGCTGAAGGCAGATGTATTGTATACAAAACATTTTGATATTTGGAAGATTTTCACGTCACTTTTCTCCTCCTGACTGCTTCTCCGCTGCACGTTTTCCCTCCTCTGCACATAAACGTACCGTGTTTTCTGGTAAGATATTCACTTTGCTCCTTCTGTAACCTTTGAATTTGGAGTTTAGCTTGTGTCATCCATTACAGCCAAGTCTGGCTATTTGCTCGTACTTGCTCTGTAATTTTATGACACTCCTTTATTAGAGATTCCTCAACACGTTTCACTGACCTTATCTTTAGTGTAAGTAAACGTGTTTGTACAAATTTCAATGCAATCTTGTGTATATTTACATTCCACATGAAAGATGTGTATGACTATGTTATGCCGCGGTTACATTCTGCTCTTTAAGTACAGTTCTTTTTCAGTGTGTTGCTCTTCCATTAACATTAAACTGATGACATTCCCCATTAAAGCGAGCCTTTTTGTAGAACTTCTTTAGAGTTGGAGACGAGGTGAGCCAGAGTGAATATGAAGCGCTCCTGGCAGCTCGTGTTGGCCTGCTACCCAATTAAAACACTTATTTTGCTTTGATTTGGCAGCTTATGTGTTTTCCTGATTTATCGCAATATCTTATACGTGAAATGGTATTTGACATATGAAGCAATAACTATTAGAAGTAAGTTTGCATTTAGTTTATTAATGTAAGAAGTGTTTGAGTCAGGGCAGGCTACATGACGGATGCTGAGTTAGTAACATACATTTACATAAATGCATACAGATAGAGAGGGAGGGGAGGAGAGAGGAAGAAAAGGGGGAGAGGAGAGAGGTGTCCCCCGGCAGTCTAAGCCTATAGCGGCATAACTAGGGGCTGATCCAAGGCAAGCCTGAGCCAGCCCTAACTATAAGCTTTATCAAAAAGGAAAGTCTTTAGCCTGCTCTTCAATGTGGAGAGGGTGTCTGCCTCCCGAACACAAACTGAAGTAATACAATCCATAAACACAAAGCATCGTATGAATACCAATTCAAATAACTTCAGACTTTATTGTCTACATTTGGAGGGAACATGGCTTTACAGGATGAGGCCGTTGTTCTTGCAGAGAAAAGACTAAAGTTTTGTTTTGGTTTCATTTGGTGACGTCCTGATGACCAAAGCTGGAAGGAGAGAAAAGTTTTTCAAAACCTTTACCATAAAAGTATTAAAGCTTTATGTATTTAAACATCATTATGGGTACGCACAACCAGACACAGAACCCACTCGTGCAGCTGTGTTAACTGGCTCGTTGTACACTCATTGGCACCATTTAGTTCAACACTTCCTGCTTTCTCCACGGTGGAGAGTAAACGTTGGAGCCATTAAATCTGATTTTGTTTGACGGTAGATAGAACAGTTGTGCTCGCAGTAGTTTGTAAGATTAGAGGACAGTTTCTGGGAAGATGAAGGATGGGAGTGTCTTTTGATCACTACTTCTTTAGTTCTTCCTCTGAAGTGTCATGTAGAAAGCGTCAACCACTAATTCAAAGCTACACCAGGCGACTTTGAAACCGTCCAGTAAATCTCAAACCTCAATATCCAGAAATAATATAAACTACTGATGCAGGCATTGTTTGCATGCACATTTAGAAACACATTTGGAATGTGACTTTTGCATATCTTAATACAGTATGGCTTCTGTATATAGGAATATCCTAATCTGTCCAATCACATCTCTTCACTGGAGATTCCCAGTTGAATAAATGAGCATGAGTGCTAGCTGAGATCCACTTCAGAGCATTTGAAATGTGCACACACGTTGACGCTCTCAGTGTCGGCCAACAGCTCTTAACTGTCATCCAAACTGCTGCCGGTCACACAGCAGCCAGAGGGCCCGAGATAAGAACGTGTGAAGTTGCGTCATCCATTACACAAAAGGCGTGTTTGAGAGAGAGAGAAGTTTGTTGTTGTGTGATTTTTGAACACACGGCCAGAAGTATGTGGAATGGGATTGTTGAACATCTCGTTTCAGAACCAAGGGCATTAATCTGCTTCTGTAACAGCCTTCGCACTTCTCTGAAGGCTTTCTCAGACGTTGGAACGTAACCGTAGGGATTTGCATCCATTCAGCCACAAGTGCATTAGTGCGATAAGGCCCTTTAAGCTCCTTCCAAAAGAGTTTGCTCTGTGCAGGCTGGTGAAGTTCTCCCACAACAAAAACATTTCTTTGTGCTTCTGGCTTTTTGCACAGCTCTGTGGGACATCGCCATGTTTACACAGGAAAGAACCTTTTTTATAGACTAATGACACAAAGTTAGAAGCACAGTAGCTAAAGAAGCTGTCCAACGTGTGTTTACATTTGAGAGACGAAGCCCTCTAGTGGACGTAGTAACTTTGAGCTCCAATGACCACAGCAAACAGTTCAATCTCTCATTTTATTTCAATGTTTTCTGCCTAAATCTAACCAAACATCAGGGATTTGTATCGGTTTTGGAAAGCACCGACCAATGATCGAGTCCTGCGGATCGCTATGTCGGATTAGAAAACACTCGTCGTTCCAAATCATCTCAAACGGACCGAAGATCCAAAGTACACAAACGTTTATGGTGTCCGAATACTTTGCTTCATATACGTGTCCTGTCCTCCACATTACATTGAGGACAGCGTGTCTTGACGTCTATGCGCCTGTGGATGCTGTGACACCGGCTTCACAACACACTCCTAGCAAAGCTGTGTCACACTTCAGGCTGGAATATATTTCTTTCAGTCGGGGTCAATGGTATCAGTCGGGCTTAGAGCTAGATAAGAGTTAGCTGTCTGCTCTCATTTGATTTAAAACTCAATGCCAGAGCAAGGCTGCAGCTCATGCATGAGCAGCAGCGGCATGAATAGTCTTTACTCTTCTATTTGCACACGTTGTTACCGTTCTTCTCCTTCTGTGGATCAGCTTCATGCTATCTTACCATATCTTATCCTATGCGGCAGCACTCTCCTCAGTACTTAAAGTGCCAATGCTGCAACCTTTCCTCAAAGTGCACAATGCAAGGGGATGTGATTTAACCGAGCGAACTTCAAAATGTCACGGTAACCCTTTAATTGTGTTGGATGAGGTCTCTGCGATGCAAACCGTCCGATAAACTTTGCCTCTCTGCACTAACTTGACTGTAAAATGTCACAGCGGACCTTTAATTGTGTCAGAGAAGGTCTGAGTCAATGCTAGTGGTTATCTTCACGGGCTTAGAAGGTCTTGCTGTGGTCAATACACATTACTGAACAGGTACAGCATCAAGTGGAGAATGCTGATTCAGGAGAAACGGGCGGATTGTAGTTCTTCTGTCACTGCTTTGAAAATGAGAATTCAACAGGTTTGCAATAGATGTGGTTTTGATTAAAGGTACACCTTTAGTCTTTATGCATTGATTTAAATGTAACGGAGTCCTTGACTGACTCTATATGACAAACACTGTTCACGCCAACCTAAATGCCTTTTACAATCATTTTATGCAAATGGATTGTTGACACAGAATTTAATTTAAGCAGCCGTTTAGCATTTTTGGACAAACTTGGCTCCTGAACAGAGAGCTCAAACGTGTCCTTGTTGTCAGCCCGGAGCCGTACCTCTGACTGAGGATTTATAGATTGAACTTTATCACTGAGTGACCTTTATAATAGTCTGTTGTTGAACCACAAAATATTGCCTTTTCATCTCTCCAGGAAATAAATCAGTTGTCACTCTCTTTCTCGATCCCCTCTCTGCAGAGCTTTTGCTTAGAGTGACATCGCTGTGAATCAGGCGAGACAAACTCGTCTGTCTCGTTTCTTCCCTTAGGGGTCTTTTAGATATGTTTTTCAAACACCGTCGGAAGTGTGACACTTAAATGCTATGATCCGCGGACATCTGCATTCAAGCCAACCTGCCAAAACCTCAAACAAATCTGGTGCTGATCAAACACTGGGCCGAGGTGACGGCAGCCCGGAGGTGAGAGGAGCAGACTCGTGTCTAAAGATCGCTTTGGATCGGTTTACAGATTTGAAAACGGGGATCAAGATGTGAAGAAATGACATGACAAGTGGGGTCGGAGTGTCCTCAGCAGAGGTTGTGCAGCGGGAGAGGGGAATTCAATGGATGTGTTTATTCTAAGCATGTTTTAAACAGTTCTCTTTCAATCATAAAACGTTTACTCCATCTGATTGTTTCCCCCGTGTAGACAACAGTATTCAAACATGGCGTCTTTCGGGGTTTCTAGAAGTCAGAACAGTTTTCAGGTCGCCAAACAAGTCGGGCTGATTGTACTTCAGACCATGTTTCTCATTTCTTTAAATCTGGCCAATGCATCCATCCATCCATCCATCGTCTACCACTTATCCGGGGTCGGGTCGCGGGGGCAGCAGCTCCAGTAAGGAACCCCAATCTTCCCTTCTCCGGGCCACATCCTCCAGCTCCGACTGGCGGATCCTGAGGCGTTCCCAGTGAGGAGATATAATCTCTCCACCGAGTCCTGGGTCTTCCCCGGGGTCTCCTCCCAGCTGTACCTGGAACACCTCCCTAGGGAGGCGCCCAGGTGGCTCCTTACTAGATGAACCACCTCAACTGGCTCCTTTCAACGCCAAGGAGCAGCGGCTCTACTCCGAGTCTCTCCTGATGGCTGAGCTTCTCACCCTATCTCTAAGGGAGACGCCACCCGTCTGAGAAAACACATCTCGGCCGCTTGTACCCGCGAATGGCCAATGCAGTAACGCAGTAATGCAGGCTTAATGTTAAACGTGGATCAACTTTTTTTCTCACCCCTCTATGGTTGCCAGATCCGGCGAGGATTTGTGGCTGCAGACTTGGAACAATACGGGTTGAGAATCGGCTCCATTTAGCAGCATTTGGACCAGCGTTGGCGCCTGGAATTGACCAAAGTACACAATAGATTATTCAAAAAAGATTTTAGGACCTTGGACTCCAGGAGTGGAAGCGAGAGTTGTTCAGAAGTCATTTCAACAAAGTGCCTTATTATTTGGTCAGAAACCAATTTAGAAAATGAGCTATATGTGGACCTGTTCTCACAAACTGGAGCCAAATCTATTAAAAACATCAGGTAGTCATCTGCAAATATACCTTTGGATAACTGACAAGAATTAAAGCCAAACTGCGCCTACAGAGAAAGCCTCATAATTGGATCAGAAAGCCTTCTTGCGGTTTCTCATGGCCAACATAAACTAGGCCGCTAACCGCCAAGTCTGTCCTTCTAGGTCACCAGCATCCGCTTTCATGGCACACACACATCCTGCCAAACACCAGCCCCTTCTCCCTGTAATGGATTGATCAATTGTGCATGTTAAATCACAAGGACGAAGACGTGTCATGCACATGAACACACACAAGCATGCGTGATGGCGTGCACATAGTGTACACAGACAAACAAACGCCGCGGTGAAAGAGGGGTATTGTTAATGTCTCTCTTCCCCCCTTCGTCTTCACGGAGGGGAGAAGAAAGGGTGACCCAAATATGACCGGGGGTGCATATTGTGGAGGATGGTTGGCTTTATCCGTGAATGGGTGCACTGTACAAAAACAAACACATAAAGATGCAGGTTCATGCACGTAGACATGAGTTGCAAAGGGACATTTAAAGTGTGTCAGTGTGTATGTGAGCGCATTTCGGGGTACGACAGAGGCACACACACACACACACACACACACGCGTTTGTGCACTCGCAGCACATTCACACAAACACCTAAGTTAGAGATACACATGCTCATCTACACACAAACACACACAATATACAAGTTAGCGATGCATGATTGCTTGGCCTGCTTGTCTGGACAGAGGAAGGGGGTGGGGTAGGTCGTGCTTAACTGCTGTGTGTGTGTGTGTGTGTGTGTGTGTGTGTGTGTGTGTGTGTGTGCGCATTAGTGGGAGTGACCGGCATACCTTTACACCCCGCACACCAATAGCATCCCTTCTCCCCCTCCCTCGTTTCCCACCACAGTACCCTGCAGTCATGCACTCGGTGGAGCCTGGCTGCTATCTGAAGCATGGATCTACAACTGTTTACCCTCCCTCTCCTTCCGCCTTAGTGCTGCGGCTTTGTGGGACTCAACCTCTCGCCGGTCAGTGCGCAGATCCACCTGCGTGTGTTTTCACAACTTTAACTTTAACCTGAAGAGCAACATGTAGTTTTATCTGCAACCAGGGTGATTCTGCAGGCGACTGAATAAGTCATTTGGCAGTGGTGGAAGAGGTGTGCAGAGCCATAACGTGAGTAAGAGTTGCAAGAGCAGAATGTTTAAATACTCCAGTGTTTCAAAAAGTACTGATGCACAACTGTGTAGCGTGTGTGTGTGTATATTCTTTTGTTTATTTGAGTATTTATAATATATATAAGCTCTGTAATTAGTACAGCAAACGACATAGTGCAGGAATAAGTGCACAATGTGCGCCTGTAATGTAGAACTGTAGTAATAGACACACTGACTAAAGTAAAAGTGCATAACTTGAACACTAAGTTGCATCCCACCTCTGAACTCTGGTGTTGCTTTCTAATGATTTGTAACATACAATGTTTATTAATCACATTTTCTACTTTGGGGGTTGTGAAGTTGTGGCGTAACCTTTTGGCTCCTGTGACCTCTTCTGAAAATAGGCTTTAAAATATGCGACGCTTGCAGCTTGTAACTCCCCGCGACCACAAATGAGTGTTTTTAAATGACTGTTTGTGATAATTAGTGAGCTTTAGTGCTGCTGTTCGGCGTATATTTGATTTTTTTAGAGAGAAGCAGGCCAGCAGTTCCCCCTCGCTTCCAGTTTAAGCTAATCGCCTCCTGGCTCCAACTCTGTTACTTAGCCCACAGACATGAGAGTGGTATTAGCATTTACTTGGCAAGAAAGGGAATAAGCTCAGCAAAATGTTGAACTGCTCTCAGGGCTAAAAAAAAAAGCAGGTTTTCACAAAACAAATGGCGGCCGTGATGTTTCCTTGTTAATGGCTCATTACTGACCTTTAAATCTGAACATCAGACTTCCACAAAAAGGTACTTTAACTTAGCAACCGGCTCACTGCTTGTGCTGCAGGACGAAAAGACAACACTGGATTTAGGAACATGTTGGATGCTTCTTTTAATCACCCGCCTTACGGTCCAGAACCTGCAGCATCTCCTCCCCTGTTGGTGCTGGTACTTTTCCACAGATTGGGCCTCATTAGCGATCTGTTGTGTGAATTCCCTTCCTCCTCCTCCTCCTCTTCTTTTTCTCCAATATTTCTTCTTCAACTGCCTCGTCTTCCCCGTCTTGTAGCTCCACACTTCTTCTTCTTCTTCTCAAACTCTTCTCTTTTTTGACGTATACTTCTTCCTCTGACTTGTCCTAATCACTTGCTGCTTCTTCTTCCTCCTGTAACCCTCCTTCTTTATTTCTCATTCGCAGTCTGTCCTCATTTTACCGTCTACTTCTTCTTTCATGTAACTTTTCCTGCATCTGTCGCTGTATTATTACCAATTTATCTTCCTGTTTATTTGATCTTATACCCTTCCTTCACCATGCTTCTTCTTCTGCAGGTCTTTAAAGCCTTCTTTTTCTTCTTCTGCTTCTTTTAAAAGTTTTCTCTTCTTCTCCCCTTCCCGCCTCTCCTCCTCCTCCTCTTCCTCCTCTTCTCCATCAGTGTGTTTACCCCCTGTGTCTTGGGACTCTTGCTGACGCCTCACTTCTTTGGGACATTGCAGTCTGGATGAGACGACTTTTGGCTTCTTCTCGCAGTTTACCAACCGGCTGATCCTGCTGTTTTTAGCATGCAGCAGGCACGCTCAATTATTTTTAACACTGCAAAATAGACAGTTCTCGATCACGAGCACCGGGTGTGTAGAACGCCGCCATGAATACAAATAGCCGGGGACGTGTTTCCTTAAAGCAAGTGCTTACAAATGAAAACGTCTGAGGAACGAGTTCTCGCTTTATCATTATTAATATTTATGTCATTTTGTTTGTGAAGTAAATCCAAGGTAATGCTTTAAAGTGATTAATTTAGGTCAAAGAGAAGCACAATGACTTCCTTAATGGTTAATAAATGTTTTATTAATGTCATTTTATTTTTTCCTGTTTCCAGTCTTTATGCTAATCTAAGATAAATATAGATTTTCTCATATGAATGCAATATGTCAAACTATTCCTTTTAATAAAGTTATTATCTTCTAATTAACCAGCAATTCTGCAGTTATATGTTAGTAACAACATGCATGTTCCAAAAAAACTCAAATTTAAGGGATTTTGCCTCCAAACCATCAGAGCTTCTGCAGCTCGTGCAGCTCGTGCAGCTCGTGCAGCTCGTGCAGCTCCTGCAGCTCCTGCAGCTCGTGCAGCTCCTGCAGCTCGTGCAGCTCCTGCAGCTCGTGCAGCTCCTGCAGCTCGTGCAGCTCCTGCAGCTCGTGCAGCTCCTGCAGCTCTGCAGCTCCTGCAGCTCCTGCAGCTCCTGCAGCTCCTGCAGCTCGTGCAGCTCCTGCAGCTCCTGCAGCTCCTGCAGCTCCTGCAGCTCGTGCAGCTCGTGCAGCTCCTGCAGCTCCTGCAGCTCCTGCAGCTCCTGCAGCTCCTGCAGCTCGTGCAGCTCCTGCAGCCTCTGCAGTTCCTGCAGCTCCTGCAGTTCCTGCAGCTCCTGCAGCTCCTGCAGCTCCTGCAGCTCCTGCAGCTCCTGCAGCTCGTCCGAGTCTCGTCTCACTTGCACTTTGTATTTCCCACATAAGGCAGAAGAGCATAACACTTAGCTGTCAACATGTGTGTGGAAAAGTGTTCTCGGTGTCACCCTAAGGACACAAAACAAGGAGCCCCACAACGTGTAATCCTCGTCTTATGTCTCCACTTTCTCATTGTGGTGCTTCACCTCCAGCGGAAGGATGGCATCCCTCTGTGCATCTGTCGACCATCCTTAAGTTTGTAAAAGCCTTTCAAACTCAACGGAATAACCACCAACATGCTCAGTGTGTGAGCTGAAAATGACATTAGTGCGTCATCTTAATCCAGTGTGAAGCTTGGGAAAGTTTAGGTGTGTGCAGAGGCCGTCCTGCGTTTCCTCTCAAGTTGAGCGGCGTAATTACACGAAGAGCAGTTTGAGCTAAAGGCGTTGTTTTGCTGCTGGCACTTTTGTCGTTCAGCAGAGGGAAGATATAAACAGCAATGATCCCAAATGCCATTAAAAGAGTGCACACAAGCTGTGTGTGGGAGGAGTGGCTGCCCTCGTATGAAAACACATCATTATTTCTTTTTTGTTTTTTGTCGTGGTGCTGCTGTATATTAATTTCTATTCACAGCACTGTATTCACGACTCTGAAACACTCCCACGTTGCCGACGTTCACTTAAATCTGACACCTGCCGAACTTTCTCTTCTGTCGGCTACCGACTTTTTATGAATGCGTTTCCCAGACGTGGAGGCTGTGCAGCCCTGAGGCCGCTACAACTTAAAGCAGATAACATCACCCTGTGGAGTCTAATGCTTCAATATATGGATACGGCAGGAGGAGGATTCAGCAACAGTTACCTACGCACTGAGCATCATTAACGTTCTCTCTCCAGTACACTCTCTTTTAGCTCTGTTTTGGTTTCCACCGACTCCTGACAGAAATATCGAGCTGCTAAATGCTCCACACTTTGTTTTGATTTCTTTATTATTCCAATAATTATTAAATTTACTTTCACAAATATCAAAATTGGTCCCATTAATTTTCTTTAGGCGACTAATCGTTTCAGAGAAAGTGGAGAAAAATCTAATCAATGATCACTTTCTGTCACTTTCTGTGGGTAAAGACTACTTGTTGTTTACTTCAGTGTTATTTATATATCGATTGACCCACTGTCTGGTGGGGGGGGAGGTGTTGGTGGTCACCCCCCGCACCCCGTGTGTCGCTAGGCCACCAGCAAGGAATCTATATTGTCCCAGAGAGCAAGTTCAACCCAAAACTCTGCACCTCACTGACGCTGCTGTGTGTGTGTGTGTGTGTGTGTGTGTGTGTGTGTGTGTGTGTGTGTGTGTGTGTGTGTGTGTGTGTGTGTGTGTGTGTGTGTGTGTGTGTGTGTGTGAGAGAGGGCTAGAGGGCTTTGGGGATGAGTGGGGAGTGGGTCGGGAGTGTGTTTTGGGGTAAAGGATTGGCTGAGGGATTGTGAGGGGGAATGTGTGTGTGTGTGTGTGTGCAGCAGGAGAATGAAGGGGGGAGGTGGGGGTTAGGAATCTGTTTACAATGGCCTGAGGGAGAGTTGCCTAAGCTGCCAGAGAGGGAGGAACAGTCCGATATCGAGAGGAAAGGTCCAAGACGAGGAGAGAAAGAAGGACAAGACAGAAACTAGAGTTGAAGAGAAGGAATGAATGAAAGGCGAGAAAGCCCCCCAAGGATTAAAAACAAACTTAAGGAGTCCTTTAAGGCTGCAAGTTGCAGTAGAAGTCACAGGAGGGGAACTGCAGGCAGATGCAAAGCAGCAGTCGTACTCCAGCTCAGCTCTCGGCCGTGCAAATAGGATATCTGGAGTGTGAGTTTGGGGTTGTGTGTAGTGTGTGACACTAACTTAAAGGCTTCTTCTTCTTCTCCTGCATGTTTGCGTGTGCAGACTTTGAGGAGCAGTTGTACGACACCAAGCTGACCGGTCAGACTTTCCGGCATCCGACCTCGCAGAGCTCCGACGACACGTCCACCTCGCTCAGCCGATCGCCCGTCTCCCTCAACAACAAGAGACCCGACTTCATCTTCCTGGTAAACACACACACACACACACACACACACACACACACACACACACACACGTGCAGCCATGCTTATTGGATCATAAGGCTCCCTCACACTAACTGGCATCTGTCTGCTTAACAAACACGCACATGTTCAAGTTTCATACACGATTATTTGAAGCCACACACTCTTCCACCTCTCAGATGCTTCAGACCTCTCCACACACACACACACACACACACACACACACACACACACACACACACACACACACACACACACACACACACACACACACAGAACCGTGTCCACCCCACTTATCTTTCTCACTTCTCACCCTGAACAGCGAGCGAGCAGCCTTCACATTCCCTCTCTGTCCTCTTTGTTTCTTTCTAACATTAGAGACATCAGACATTTGCTTCATGTTACCCTCACACACACCCTCACACTCCTGAAGTAGTGTGTCTTAGCAGAAGAATATAAGTCCATCTCTTCTTCCCTGAATAAACTAAAGCCTCTTTGATGTGCAGGAAAATGCATCGTCACAAAGCTCAAATCTGCAGCTTAGGAAAAGTTGACTTTTTAGAGGCGCGTGGTTCCAACAGGACGGAGACGAAGAGACACCCCCTCTATGTTCTGCCTCTAGTGTCCAGTTCTGTGCTCCTGTGTCACTAAAACTCTGTTTCTAAATCAGTCGCTGCAGAAATCTCAAGGATTAAACCTCAAAGGTCAAAGTAAGACATACGTGTTGTGGAGTAGCTGCTCCATCCTCTCACTCGTGTTCATGGAGCCTTTAATCAGTGTCACAATGCAGTCTGACGCTTCACGCTGTCAGTGTCTCTGATACCGTTTCAGCTCAAAGTGATGTTGTGACAAAATGCCTCACTGTCTTTGTCATCCTCCCTTTCATGTAAAAGACTAAAGCTGAACGATCCACAAAGTATTGAACACTATGTCCCGCCCCCTCTGCTGGATGTGTCATCATCATGTTTCACACTGTCAGCAGGTTTCCACAAACAAATGCCAAATCCTTTAGTGCCACGGACGTATCAGTCGGCTCGCGCTTCTCCGTTTCTACTCTTTCCTTTACTGCTAATAGTTCTCAGGCTGTTTCCCCCGAACTGTGTCGTTATGGCCTCTGGATGGACGCCCACGGTGATTTTAGTGCGAGACGTCTCCTGCACAGCAGCTCTCTTAACTTAATGTCTTTCTCTCATTTCAATTCGACTTTGGCAGATTCCCACAACATAACTCTGACTTGAGTTCCTACAGTGCACACACACACACACACACACACACACACACACACACACACACACACACACACACGCTACTTCTCAGCCTCTGTCCCTGCCGGCTAATCAGATCTGAGCAGATATGTCCCATATTTCTGCTTCTCTGCTCACTTGCATCATCAGTGTAACTAAATCACCGGTGAAGGTGAGACGTGTACTGTCTTCCTTCCCTCGTCTCTTATCTACTTTAGCGCTCCTTTCTCCCACTGGCATTGAAGCAGCTTAAAGAGTCCAAAACATTTGATTTAGTTGGGAGTAGATGAGCAGATGACCTCCGTCTCGCCTTGGATTGACTTTTGCTTTAATTGAATTTAGACCTAACAACACCTATTTAATGCTCGGTGGTGGAGACCAAAGCAGAGCTGAAAGAGGGGGAAATGCACTCACGCATTGTTTGGGGGAAGCCCTATTTTTCAGGGGTGGTGGGGGGAGAGTGCTCTACACATGCGCGCACATACATGAATGCTTCCGCCTTCTTGAGAATCAATACAATCCATATTCTACAGCTCCCTTTTACATTTCTCAAATGAGGCTTTTCTGGTGTTTGTACACCCAGAAACTCGTCCTCTGATGATTCTGATGTTGCTCTGTGTCTGCTGGATATAAATAGGCGCCTGTTTGCTAACACACTCCCCATATCCTGCTAATAAGGTGATTATGTCAGCGTTGTGTTTGCAGCGTGTTGCACTGACCCCGAGGGGCCGAACAAAATCAATCGACGCAGGTCTGTTAAACACACACTGCCTTTCTTCCTCCTCTAGCCGGCGTCCAAACAGCTGTACGACGATGAAACCTCCTCCTCGGTGTTTGGACTGAGGTCCGTGACCGACCCGTCTCCCTCCCTGTCCCCGTCGCCCTGCGGCTCCGATCGACCCCCGCTGGGTTGGAGCAGCAACAACAGCAGCAGCAGCACCGCCACGTCTGCTACCACGGGACCGCCGGTCGCAGACAAACCACGCTGGCAGCTCGGGAGACGCACACCGGGCCACTTCATCCCGCTGGACGTCACAGGTGGGTGTCGGGTGGGAATGGGTCCTTTAGTTAGATTGAAGCTCACCAGGTGATGGAGGTAGTTAGGGAGGCAGCGCTGCATGAAGAGTTCTGCACACAACAAGTGCAGCTAGCAGAAGATTTCCTAGTTTCTTGCCTTTGAAGTCTTTGGACTGGCGCAGCTGCAGGATCTCAAGGAACTCATGAATGTTTCATCGCCTGCACCGAGCCTTCAAAGCAGGAGAAGAGTTTACTGTTTTTAAAAGGGTTCATGTAAACACAGCCTCTCGAGTGGAGGTCGTTATCCAATCAAAGAGCAAGAAGCTTCTGTGCTGAGGATATTCCAAAGTGATGCATTTGTAAAAGGTCACAGGTGGTGTGTTGGCCAGAGGCATTATTTGCTTTTATTAGAATTTATGGCGTCAATATGAAAGTTAAAGTGAATTTACCGTCACTTATCACTCAGAGGGGGAAATCTGATTCACACGTTCGCCGTCGTTCTTCAGGGATTTGTTGCTTCTTCCTGTGACACTTGTAGAAGTGAGAGTCGTGGGAAATTAGACTGAAAGGAAATGCACAATAAATGTCAGTTTTGGTCTCTGGCGAGGTCGGCGTGATCGGACTGACTTGCCGTAATCGTCTTCACAGTCGTAGAAGTAGAAATAACCTCAAATGCTAAAGAGGGTTTTTTATGATTTCATCTTCCATGTGCCTTTACATGTCAGCCGCAGATTTGTATAATAATAATAGCTTAAAATAGACCATTCTTAGCTTATATATTGGTTGTTTAAACCAGAACCACCTTGAAAAGCAAGCTGTTCGATGCTGGAATATATCAGCTAATGGTTACGTTGAGTCCAGGAAGGCAAAGATTTATCCAGGTGCCACTTTTGTTCAATTAAAAGACGAGTCAGGCTTCATGGTTATTGTTGTAACCGTCGTTTTAAGCTTAAACAACTCACTGAGAATGTGTTTGCATGACTTGGCAGTTAAAGGCAGTGCATGTGCTCTTCTCCTGTTGCAGTCACCTTATCAGCCACATTCCTGAATGTCACCGGATCACATTAATGCTTCGGCCGTCCCCAGGTGCTAGATTGTGATTTTCAGAAGCTCGACTATCATGCCCTCTCCGAACACTCGTTTCCCCTTCTCTTTGATATATGAGAGGGAAGACATAATGCTTTACAAGATTCACAGTTGAGAGGACTTATTTGAAGGAGGCTGTGTAGAAACATTTTGAAATGTAGGGGGGGGGGGGGGTTTCTTTTCTTTTACTTAAAAGATGAGAAAATTATAAAGAAAACATGAAGAAACTCCAGAAGAAACGTTTCAACATGTTGTTCCCTTGTTGCTTTCAACAGTTTGTATTATTCATGCGAGAAGTCATAACTCACAGGTTACATTGGATGATGTAGACGTGCAAGACACACACACACACACACACACACACACACACACACACACACACACACACACACTTGACACAAGTATGAGCTTTAAGGGAGAAAATGCTGCAGAAACAAGATTTGACGTCGAGAACATTTTCTTCTTATGATCACTTTCTCTATCGCCCTCGTGTGTGTGTGTGTTGTGTGTGTGTGTGTGTGTGTGTGTGTGCGCTGTCAGAGCTGTTAGTATGCTGTGGTCATCCTCAGCACCATCGTTTTGACACTCTTGCTTCCACTCATCTCAACCAACCCTCCTCCTTGTTTACTTGTGTGTGTGTGTGTGTGTGTGTGTGTGTGTGTGTGTGTGTGTGTGTGTGTGTGAGTGTGTGTGTGTGTGTTTTTGGCATAGCAACTGCTCCGTCACTGGGTGCCTCTCCCTCCTTCTCGTGCTTATGCATCTTTGGTTAAATAACTCTCTCTCTGTCTCTCTCTCTCTCTCTCTCTCTCTCTCTCTGTCTCTCTGTCTCTCTCTCTCTCTCTCTCTCTCTCTCTCTCTCTCTCTCTCTCTCTCTCTCTCTTCTCTCTCTCTCTCTCTGTCTCTCTCTCTCTCTCTCTCTCTCTCTCTCTCTGTCTCTCTCTCTCTGTCTCTCTCTCTCTCTCTGTCTCTCTCTCTCTCTGTCTCTCTCTCTGTCTCTCTCTCTCTCTCCCTCTCTCTCTCTGTCTCTCTCACCCTACTCTCCCACTGTGTAGTGGAGTAGAAGGTCAGGTATAATGATGCATGCTTGTGGCGTTGTACTTGGTGGGTACTCCCTTCCCTCTGAGAGAGAGAGGTAGAGAGACTTTTATTCTGTATTTTCCATATTGCCATAAATCCCTTGAAGAGATGAAATGCCTGTCAGCTGTCGTTCTGCCGATGAAAGTCTCTGAGCTTCACCGCAGATATTTCAGGGGCTCCGGTGCTGCCAGCAGATATCCGGAGCACGATTTCCTTTTCCGACATGATTGGTCAATACCACTCCGACTACAAACAGAAACCATAATGCTTCGGAGACTAATATCTCGTCATTCTTATATTTGCAGAGATTCGTTCTGTTAACTCTTCCCGCCCTTTGGCTCCTACCGAGGATGCAAAGCACTGTATGTTTTAGCAAACGTTACTCAAACAGGAGTAAAATGTTCTCTCCTCGCTCTCTGTCGCTCTCTCTCTGTCGCTCTCTCTCTGTCGCTCTCTCTGTCGCTCTCTCTGTCTCTCTCTCTCTCGCTCTCTCTTTCTCTCTCTCTGTCGCTCTCTGTCGCTCTGTCTATGTCTCTGTCCCTCTCTGTCGCTCTCTGTCTCTCTGTCGCTCTCTGTCCCTCTCTGTCGCTCTCTGTCGCTCTCTCTCTCTGTCTCTCTCTCTGTCGCTCTCTGTCCCTCTGTCCCTCTCTGTCTCTCTCTCGCTCTCTCTTTCTCTCTCTGTCGCTCTCTGTCGCTCTCTCTCTGTCTATGTCTCTGTCGCTCTCTGTCTCTCTGTCGCTCTCTGTCCCTCTCTGTCGCTCTCTCTCTCTGTCTCTCTCTCTCTGTCGCTCTCTGTCGCTCTCTCTCGTCCCTCTGTCCCTCTCTGTCTCTCTCTCGCTCTCTCTTTCTCTCTCTGTCGCTCTCTGTCGCTCTCTCTCTGTCTATGTCTCTGTCCCTCTCTGTCGCTCTCTGTCTCTCTGTCGCTCTCTGTCCCTCTCTGTCGCTCTCTGTCGCTCTCTCTCTCTGTCTCTCTCTCTCTGTCGCTCTCTGTCGCTCTCTCTCTGTCTCTCTCTCTCTGTCGCTCTCTCTCTCTGTCTCTCTCTCTCTGTCGCTCTCTGTCGCTCTCTCTCTGTCTCTCTCTCTGTCGCTCTCTCTCTCTGTCTATATCTCTGTCGCTCTCTGTCTCTCTGTCCCTCTCTCTCTCTGTCGCTCTCTGTCGCTCTCTCTCTCTGTCGCTCTCTGTCCCTCTCTGTCGCACTCTCTCTGTTGCTCTCTCTCTCTCTGTCGCTCTCTCTCTCTGTCGCTCTCTCTCTCTGTCTCTCTCTCTGTCCCTCTCTGTCGCTCTCTCTCTGTCGCTCTCTGTCCCTCTCTGTCTCTGTAAAAGGAAATGTAGCTTTGCAGCCAGCTTGCTGTTGCCATGGTAACTCGCCACTCTTCCTCTCTCCTCCCTAAAAAAAAGGAAGGAGAAAATAAATAATCAGTAGCGAAAGAAAAGGAGAGAAAGTGGGTGAAACAGGAAGAAGAAGAAGAAGAAGAAGAAGAAGAAGAAGAAGAAGAAGAAGAAGAAGAAGAAGAAGTAGTAGAGAGGTAAAGAGGAGGAAAATGGAGCATCCTGAGGAAGATGGAGGTTCACGGGATGAGAGAATATTGAATGAAGGATAATGAGACATTCTGTCACTGCGCCCTCCTCCCACTTTCCTTCCTCTTCCTCTTCCTCCTGCACTTCTCTCTCCGGTAATTTTCATGAATGACTGAAACAATGCAGGCGGTGAATGTGTGACTGCAGGCTGAGAAACACACTGACAGCAAGACGTTCAGCAATGTGTGTTTATTTATGGTTTTCACAGGTCAATTTAATATATAATAATACATAATGATGTATTAAGTATTTGTGTTTCAGTAAAGACACACACAGGCTTGTGCCATTATTGCCATTGTTTCGATATTTGACTATAAAACAGACATTTTGTGCATGCAGTTCTGAATGACGTGAGAGAAACAGACATGTGGACTTTAGCAGAAGCACAGAGAGGGATTCATGCAGTGGGGCAGCAGGCGCTCTAATCCTCTCAGTTTACGTGGAACGCCTCCGTCCACAGGGGGAGGAGCCTTTCAGAACTGCTGCAGATCGCATTGGCTCCACATTGTGACCCTTTGGGACGACAATCCATCGCTGGACAACAGTTTGAATGCAACTCTTATTTGCTCAAACACGGACGGAAAACATTTGTGTTTCGAGGTGTGGATGAGACTGCATGCACTGAAGTTTTTTGAAGATGGCTCTGACAAGTCTCCTGCTCTTTGTCTTATACGAAGACACTTCAGCAGGTGGATCCACTGTCGCCTGAGGTGCCAGGACGGCACAATAATAAACTCCATTCAGATCTCTGTGTGGAGCTTTTGACTGTATTACATGGTCTTCATGAGCATCATGAGCCGTCAGCCTGCAGATCCTTTAGGAGGAGAAAGGCAGTTTTTCTTTTAGGATTATAAAAGCAAGGATGTTCACAAGTTAATATTTTTGGCTTCACATTTTACGTAGGAGTTTGACATCACAACATTTTGGTGTCTTCATGCGAGACCAGTGTGTCGGAGCTGCAGCATCGAGGATTAAACCTGCAACGTGTGTGTTTAAGGGCAAAGTGCAGCCCACCTACACTCACAGCAGGCGGGAGTGCAGTGAAGCCGGGGCCGAGCAACACAAAGACTCCCAACCTCTGAACGGCAGCTCGATCAGAGACGAGGCCGGCGCTCTGAGTGAACGACGGGGCAGCGAACGTGACTGTGTTTGTTTCCCAAGACTGTAGGCTGCGTCGCTTTGCCTCAATGAAGTCAGGATTACAGACGGTCCAACGGGAAGTGGGTGAATGCATGACAGCCAGACAGGAAGTCCTGTTTAGCCTCGCTCAGGCTGAGTCACAGCTTAGTCTCTGATGGATGGCTGTAGATGTTTCAGCACATACGCTCTTATTTATTCATGCACACAGGGGAATGGTCTCTGAATGGCACTCTGTGAACTAAACAGATGGATTGCTGGGAAAATAGATACGGGATGAATGACTGAGGTGAACAGACTGTTGAAGAGATGAAGAAGAAAAGTGGGGAAAGAGACAGGTAGTCAATAGGTGGAGCAGGTGGAGCAGACTAACAGGTGGAGAGATTTCCTTTTTCTCTGATAACATACAACGACCGCGATACATCAGCCAGAGTTGATGAGTTTCAATTAAATCCGTGAATTATCCAGCCAGGAAATTAGATTTCTGCCTCCTACATTCATTTTTTGTGTGCAAAGACACCCACAGATCTCCTAGCTGATCTTTTCTGTTGGTACTTTGAAGGTCAAAAGGTCTAGATGTCGGGGTTGATCAGGCTTTTTCCAGACGTCTCGGTTACAGCTGGTCCAAACAACATGTATATTTATAACTCATAATTGAGTTAGAATATATTCTAACACAACTATTTACTATATAACACAGTTAGAGATGTATCTACACCATCAGCTCCTACAGTTTTCATCAACTCTTAACAGAATTTGGTAAAGTTACCCAAACACCAAACAGCAAAAGGTTAATAAATGTCTTCCAACATCTCTCCCCAATCAGCAAACACCACATGTGTTTTCAGTTGTTTGGTCTCTCAGATAGCTCAAACATTTGCAACTCTGTGTTGTAACTCCATGCTTGGATGTATAATTCATACCCAGCGCTGCAACAGGGACGCGACTAGAAAGCAAATGGAGAAGGGCGGGTTGGAGACATGTTTGACTGCGAAACCCCCTTGAGATGCAACCAGAAGACAGACGAGACAGGTGGAGGAAGACACGGTGGATGTGCAGGAGGCAAAGACACGGAGATCTGTATTCTGCTTACGGTCGTACGGTGTTTTTTTGGCACTTTTTGCATCATGAAAACTTTACTGAACGGCATCAGGAGATACGTTTTAGCGGCATCCGATTTGACTATCTCTATAAAACCAGGCTGATGGCTTAATAGAAGCATGACTGAATTATGCAGCCGGGTGAGCGACTGCACTGCATGTCTTTGAGGTAATCAAGTGGGTACCTGCTGCCTCCGATGACTCATTGGATTACTGTCTGCTGAGACAAGACATCAGAAGGACAGGAAGCACAACAGAACAGCAGGTTTCTCAGCAGCATCGACTCTGGATTTAAACCTGACTGCTGAAAACTTAAATATGTAGGTTAAGGTTGCGGCCGTTCAAGCATGTAGTTCCATCAGTTTAATGTTTCTCATCTCCAATGACGTGTGTTCGTTCAGTTGAACCCTGTTGATCCAAACAAACTTGAGGAAATTTTGAGTATCAGTGGCTCAAAATATCAGCGATCATGTAACAGGAAGTCCAGCAATCATGAAGCATAATGTCAACACTACAACAACACTACTGGCCTGGGGGCAAAGCCAGTTTAGTCTTTATTTGACAACATGGCCGGATTTAGTCAGTGAGGCCCTTGGTGCTGGTAAATACTATATTGCACAGATGTTTTCATATTCCAGCAGTTTATAGGGAGAAATCCTTTTCCACGTGGTGTTTTATTGTGAAACATCTGCCGGAAGTGAGGGGTATAGCTAAAAGTCAAAGTCTAGCTCATGCAACTGCAGCCATTGTAGGTTTTAGCCAAGTTGTGGTAAGTTTATCCCTTACTGTTTGGGGTTACCGTTGCTATTGCCATACCTTTTTAACATGCACTGTTTCAGTGAAGGTAGTACATTGTATTTCTCCACAGTGTTTACATGCAGTTACTTCAAGTTGTGTCCTTCTTGGTCCATCTCTCACAAAAACACATTTTCACCTGAGTGAAACAAGCCGGGCGTATTGAGTTTGAGTATTGATTTGTTTGGACCATCTCAAAACACTGCACCCTTTTAAGAACGACTTCAAATTAGGTGAAGCTCGCAGAATCAAATTCCTTTCTACACATCTCTGTATCTCAAGAGTCATAATCCAATACTTTATTGCCATGTCAACAACATGATTGGATTCAGTGTCTTATTGAATTTACTGTGTGTCAAGTAAAACGACTCTCCCCTTCCTCTGTTTCTCCTCCAGGTGAAGGGAGAGGAGGGAAATTCCACGGTGTCGACCTTCTCCAGCACTCACCGTCCCCATCCCCCTCTCTAGGGGACCCCTTCCCCCAACAGCCCCGCTCCCTGGAGCCTGTCACGGACACCTTCCACCAGAACCTCCCCCTGAGGAAGACACACTCTGACCTCGACACAACCTCACCTGCAGGTGTGTGTGCGACCATAAAGGGAATCTCTTACCCTCCTCCGATGTTATTATTTTCCTTCTTTCTTGTGTTCCTGTGCTGCAGATCTCGTTACGGCTAACAAAAAAGAAAGGAACAGGTCACCACAAAGTGCACTGCACAAGGTGTTTTCTGCTTTTTGAAGCTGTACAAACATTCATGTCATGTGATACCTTGGGAGAACGGAGAGATGGGACAATGACAGCTATTTTTTTTTAAGTTTCTTGTATTTTAAGTCAAGTTTTTTGTGACACAAAGGTGAAGAAATCAAAGATTTCACTTTATTTTGTGATAAAATAATAATTGTACTTCTTTTAAGTGAAGCTTTGTTAGATTATTATATTCCTACCATGTAGAATGGGGTCGCTGTGGCAGGAAAACATCTTAATAATCTTTTCTTTATGCTTTTCACCCACCAAATTTTGAATCCAACAAAGAACAACACAGCGATTAATATCGCGTTAATCATTTCTTTCACCTGTATTCGTGGTAATCTGTTTTGCTCAGTGAAGGATGATGTTGCCGGCAGTCAGGATCTTTTCACACCTAATTGGTTTATCCAGGGATACTCAATCTCAGGTTATGAAGGGTTCATGTAAACAGTTTAACCCAAATAAGGCCTTTAATGCAAACAGGCGAAAAAAAGCAGAACCTTTCAATTTAGGAATGAAGATTATCTTACATTACCAATATTTCTGTCACATGCCCATGACCTATCTATTTTAAATCCTGACTCACTGAAGACCCGAGTATATAATATAATTAACATCTGTGAGGTAGGTGCATTTGAGAATGAAATGTGCCTTTATACTATACCTATAGCCTGTAAAAGCCAATCACAAAAAAAAAGAAAAGTGCCAACGTTGACATCTTGCGATAAAAAGAATGCAATGAATCTGGAAGGTTTATGGCAAAGTCATTTTAAAGGTTTTGTGCTGACAGTGTGCAAGAGTCCTCAAGTGTTATAACTTAGCTGGCAACCAGAGAGTGTATAGTATATCTAAAAGGCTTATTGCTGTTGAAGTAAGCAAGGCAGTACACAATTCTTTAGGGGGTTGTAGCTGCTATGAAGTCAAAAAGGATTTTTAAACAGGCAGCTATAGATAGAAGCTGTCCAATGTTTGTTTCTTCATGTGAGTTTGTTCTGACCAGTTTAAATGTATTAATTCTGTCCTCCTCCACAGATAACACTTTGGAGCAGCGTGCCCCGGACCAACTTCACACAGGAACTATGGACCACTCTGGGCTGCTGTGCTCAAACACACCCTCCGCTTCCTGGAACGGACCTAAGGGCTCCACTTTTTCTCCCGGAGCGTGGAACGAGCCTTACAATTACACCATGAACAAAGGCCCAGCCGTTCCGCCTAAACAGCACAGCATCATCGGTTCAGCAGGTGGTGGGACGCAGGATGGGGTGATGTTGGTGGGCTCAGGACAGTCAGTGAGCTCACATTCTAGTTCATTCACGTCTGTGACGAACCCTTCTGGGAGAGGAGGGAATAGCATGCCAGGGATTTCACTTTCAGCGGCGATGATGGGGAAGCGGAGCGAGACAGAAGGTGCGGCAGCGGATGGAGGAAGGGGAGGAGGAGGAGGGGGGGGAGTTGGGGAGGCAGGGAGAGGGCGGGAGAGGTCGGCACGTTCCATAGCAGCGGCCAACGCCTTCAAGTTCCGGGAGCGTTCCCTATCTACGCCCACGGAGTCTGGTTCTTTCTGCTTTACAGAAGGTGGTTTAGACCAGCCAGACGGGAACATCTTGCCTACAGGGAACGGGAATGCTATGGCAATAACAGACCACCAACAACAGCATCATAACTTTCTGGGTTTGGGTGAGAACTATGCCCTTCTCTACCCTAGAGGGAGCTCCGAAGACAGCACCAGTACCACCGACACAATCTCTGTCACAGCTTCAGACTACAGCGCCGATGGCCGCTTGCGCCTACGATCCCGGTCCATCTCGCTTAAGAAATCCAAGCGCAAGCCGCCTCCTCCTGTGAGGAGCGTTTCTCTAATGAAGAACCTTGGAGAAGCCGAGGGGAGAATCCACCATGAAAGCGGTCTTTACCGGGATGGCCGGCCAAAGAGCCTGCACATCCCAAGGGACCACTTCCCAGACTTCCAGCCCGATTTCCTCCTTCCCAGCTTGTCCTGCTCCTCTAAACCCAATATTGTTGAGCGGGAGCTAAGCCATGGAGGCGCTGATGGACCTCCAAGCCTGGAGATCCAAGCACCAGATAGGGAAGGAGAGACAGAGTTGACCTTCCCCGCTCACTGGCAGCTGGGGGAGTGGAAGAATGACCCTTACAGGTAGGAAATAAAACTACACTTAATTTTAGTGGCCTCCTTGACCGATCCAGTTTGAATCAGTATTCTCTAAGTTTGTTAGGTAAAGACTAAAAATGCTCTTCTCTTTTCTCCCCCAGGTCTCTTTCAGGCTCCAGCACAGCAACAGGTATCACAGTGATTGAACGTATGAAAATCAGAGGTAGCTCGGAGTCCCTGCTTGATTCTCCCTCCACCTCCAGAGCCACCTCACCCTCACAACTCTCCATGGAAACTGACATCAAGGCATCCTCGCCCTTCAAACCTCCAGGACTTATGTCCCCATCAAGTGGCTATTCCAGCCAGTCAGAGACTCCGACCCCAACTGTTCCACTCAGTCACATGGCAGGTCACGGGACAGTAGGGACATTGTGTAAGTTGCGTCCGAAGATCCCAGAGAGGAAATCATCGCTACCATCGCCCAAGGACCCAACTGCGAGGTCTAGATTGTCCTTTGAGATGCCTGGAAATGCACATATGGAGCTGTCATCAATCAAGCCAAAGCTAAAAGCAAGCAGACGACATTCTGACACCTCGACGGCAGCAAAACCGGGAAAAATCAGCCCCAGCTCCTCACAGGCCTTGCCTGTGGTTACCCAGAATGAGCTGAAGACTATTCGGCTTCGCTCTGTCTCTCGTGGTGACTTGGAGGACTGCCCTGATGGGGCGTCTGACACCATTGAAGAAGAACAGCATGGCCGAGACTTAGGCGAGGAACCCAGCCCACCACCCACTCTACCAAAACCCAAACCACCTGTTGCTGTCAAGCCCCCGTTGCCCAGGCGGCCCCTAAACCTCCTCCTTAAGTCTCCTTCCCCCTCTTCCACTTCTCCCCTAGCCCTGGACTCACCTCCTGGCTCACCTGTGGAACGGCCCGTGCCCCTAGGCAACATCTACAAAGTTATGAAAAAACCCAAACCCAAAAGACCTACTCCACAATCAACAAGTCCCTGTGTTCACCCAGATTATGCCACCGCTCCGCACACTGCCTATGACCATCCATTCCTTCACCACTCCCAGTCCCTCTTTGATCTCCCTCCTCTTCCAGACCCACAGCCTCTTCTGGAAGACCAAGCGATGGAGCCTGAATTTGATGCTTATCCAGAGGTCCGTCTTGGTCCTGGGGATGGAGGCTCACTTCCCTCTCCCTACAGTAACGAGGAGGCCCCGGAGCTCCAGGACAAGAGCAAGACCCTCCCCTCAAGGATGACAATCTCCTGTCTGGCAGAGCTGTCAGACAAAAAGAAACCCAAGGTGAGGAAGACATCTCTCAGATATTGCTTTATTTTAGGGGTGTCCTTGTGGTTAGGGTCATTGAGTTTGTCATAAAGGCAAACCGTAGAAATACAGTTCATGGAGGTAGAGAGTCACTTATGTCCTATTATGTCTCAGAATTATTGCTGTACTGAATTTCTAATTCCTTTTTCCATCATTCCAGGTTCCACCTCCAGTCCCCAAGAAGCCAAATGTCCTGCTTCTTCCCTCGTCTGTCCACTCCTCCACCAATGGCAGCACAGAACGTCAGACCCCACAGACCGACAGCCCTGTGGGTCTTCAGTCTCCTGTAGGAACATTCTCACCAGAAGAGTTTCCTAGTTCTCCTAGTGTTCTCGACATGCTAGAGCAAGATGAGAACCACTTGGGGACAGACGAGGAGAGTTCAAAAGAATCATCACTTCATTCATCGCTGCAGGATTCTTCCCTCACAGAGCTGGGAGGGAAAATGGCCAGCACTAGGATTGGAGCAGGTATGTTTTGTTTTTCATGCAAGTGTAGTTGCATGAAAACAAAAGGTAAACAGCTAACAAATGGAAACGGTGTATATCACTGCATTTTGACAAAAATATGAGCGTGCTTTTTCAGTGGTGAATACTTTTAATGCTATTCATCAGACAATAAATAATTCAATCCACTCGTCCATGCTCTTCCTCAAAAAGCTTTCTTTTCCATATTTTAGATACCGTTCATGATTTTGCTATCAAGCAGTGAGTTCATTTTGGGAACTTCTGTAGTGTTGCAGTGTCTGTCGACTGGCGATAAGTGCACTTACACATTAATCAGAAATGTGTATTTAGAAGCTATGTACAATAAATAAACCCTACCATACATGCAGTATTTGCTAACACATATTAGCTAATAAATACGGTTAGATTTTTGTCAGAAGCTGTGGAGCTCAACCTGTTTTCTTGTCATTTTATATGCATGTGTCTAATGATAGCCTTTCAGAGCTGCTACATTTGATTAGGATCCTTCCCTTCTGTGTTTGATGCATAAGCATCTTTATAAATTAAATGTATTATAACCTCAAAGACAATTCCTTTCAAATTGGACCAAATTAAAACACAGACTGGTTCACAATGTTTGCAACAATGAAGATAGCATTTATTGTTATTATGTAATTATAACTTAATACTGTTACTTAGTCAGATTTACTTGAATTGCAGACACACACATGTATTATGAATATCTGGGTTTGGAAAAACAAACACCAAGCCAGCAGGAATCTACAGATATCATGTGTTGAAGGAAAAATAGGCGAATAACAAAAATACATTTCAATTTGATGTCTTGATATGATTTCTCTGTCTTGTTCAGATGACTCAGCAGCCAATGAGAAGATGGTACTCCACATCGCCGAGGAAACAGATGATGACACGTTGCCCAGCACACCTGCAGCACACACCACCGAAGACCTGTTCACTATTATTCACAGGTTCGAACGTGCACACACATGCATCCGATACACATTTCAGTCATGCAGTATACATACGCACTGTTATATTTACAAACAATGATATTACAGAAGATGATTTTCCTCAAGGAAAGGTTATAAAGTGAATAATAAAGTTACTCTCACAGCACAAATGGTTTCAGCCAAGCTTGCCTGTCGGCTTATTATAACCCAGAGTATGACAAAAGATGCATTGTCTTGTTGAAAAGGTGTGAGGTGGTCGGAGCATAAGGTTTCCTAGCAACGTCTACACTTATAGTGTGTTACTGCACGACCAGCAGCTCTTTTTTCAGAATCTCTCTCATGCACACACACATGGATGCAAACACACACACACACAGAACCACACGAAAGCCAGTCTCCAAGCAACAAGTGTTCATGATTTTACCTTGCATGATGCCGAAAATAGCTTGAAAGGCAGAGAAGAAAAGGTGAAGAGGGGGAAGAGGAAGAACAGGAGTCCGTGTGTTCATCTCTTACAAGAAAGGATGGAGTCCCTTCTGTAGCTTCAAGCTTTATATGTTTTCAATCTGATTGTGATCTCGTCTAGTTTGAGAAGGAAATCTCAAATTATGAATTGAAACAGTCACAAAATTTCAATAGCGTCCCGCCGCAGAGCTCTCGGCTAAGGACCCCTGAGACCATGTCCATCGCGCTTCCTTATCAATAACGCTTATCATGCCACTGTAAAATATTGCGCAGTGTATTGTTTCATCGCGTTATCATTATTACATAAAGTAGCCTACTAGGTAACGTTAATCAGCAAATAACTTGTACTAACCTTATGAGTTTGTTATCATTTGTTAATGTTCGCTTTTATGCTAATGTTCTAAGCAAATTAGCGTCACAATTAGCACAACAACAGGAAAAAACATGCAAAACACTTAATTGAACACAATTTCAGATGTGACTTCCTTCTCAAAGTTTGGAACCCGAAAGGGTCCAACAGAGTAGGTGGGCCCAAGCCTTGAGTTCTGCAGCTGGACCTTTCTCCAAATCGTGGTGAATTTAAATCTGCCTCTTTATCTTCAAATGATATACCTTTGCTAATAATCTTCTCTTATCTTCGTCTAGGTCCAAGCGAAAGGTTCTAGGTCGTAAGGAGCCGACAGACTCCTTTGGCAGCCGCCAGAGCCTGGTGTCCCCAGTGAAGCACAGCAACAGCGGTAGCGACCTCCGAAATATGACCTTAGGAAATCAGAGGTCGAGCTCCCGCAATGAGAACTTCATGGCCCTGCTTCAGAAGAAAGGCAGCAAGTCTGCCAGCGGAGGAGCCAGAGTCTCCGCTATGGAGCTTCTCAAAAGCACAAACCCTCTGGCGCGACGGGTCACAGAGTTTTCTACCTCGTCGACGACCAGTGACGGAGGAGAGTCTGAGAATGGCAAACCAAACGATCAATGAACGGGAGTATTGTTAACGGATGTAAACCAGGTCCGTTTGCTCTTAACAAAGCTACCAACCAATTCTACAATGTGCCACCCACTGCAGGTGGGGCCTTCTGACTAACATGTCTAACCGGATCCCTCCAACTACTGATTGACCATTTGCACTGTCCAATCAAATTGGAGCACATTTTTGGACAAAATGGTCCCTCCCATGGTTGAAGCGCTATCGTTCCCTGTCAAACCGGTCCCTCTAGGAAATCTGTGGAGAGCAAAGTTTGCTCTCACTATATTTTCAATGAAAGGTGGAAGTTTTAAGGTTATGCTTCAACACTGCATCTTGTTTCCCTCATTGGGGATACGCTCAGTGTTGAGACTGGACGCATTGATGGGTCGGTGGAGCAGACACTGGGAATTTAAGGATATACAGTGGATATCTTTGCTCCTGGCTCTTTCTGGATGAAGACAACAAGAGTCCCTAATGAAGAAAATGGTCATATATGAATCTGTGATCCACAAGGATACCATAGAGGATCAGTTATCAAATGAATCCAAGAAACAAATGGAATAAAATACACAAGATGCGAGACTTCCAAATGATTCGTCTTCGATTCAACCGAACCCCTCGTAGAACACCTGTAGACCTACATGAATTGAAGGGTAAATTATCAATGGTGTCATGAGGCACCTGAGAAAGCAAATATGCCCAAAAGTGTTGGCATTATAACTCTTCCTCTCTCTATGGTAAATGCAATACCATAGCCGGAATCAGCATTTTCAGAAAAACGGAACATTCTGATGTGAGCGGACGAAGCGCAGGATTTACAAAGAAGAACCACATGGGGGCTTTTTGCCACCAAAAATGACGCATGAGCATGTCACAGATTTTTTTGCTCGTACTATGAACATGAATGTGGACCTTCACAAGACATTCCACAGAAGTACCCAGCAAAAGGAGCGACATCTTTGAACACGAGCACTTTTCTTTTTCCTTGGCGTTGGAGGTGGTTTCGTTGGTCACTACATTTTCTCATCAAACATTATTTTTTCATATATTTTTTCCTACACATGCTAGATGGCCATATACTGTACATGTTTCATTGGATTGTACTGTATGTATCATGTACAAAGATAAATGTAACACAACGGATATCATTTGCGGACACAAAGACTAAAAATAGTGTATAGAGCAGCAAGCAGCTTGGAATACAAACTGGGCACATGATGGAGGGGATACACAGACTCAAACAGACACACACGGACCAAGGAGTAACGCCATGGAAGACAAACAGAGCAGACCGGAACAGTGTGTGTGTTCATAGAAAGTGTGTGTTCAGATGACATCTAGCCTGTGGAGTTTCTGTACGGAGAGTATGAAGCAGGCCTGGTTATTAAACAGGGTTTTTATTCATTTTGGTCTCTGGTGACGGGACCAAAGGACTGTTAAAAACTACAAACAGACCAGAGGGGACCTAGCGGTGTGTATGTGTGTGTATTTGGGCGCTTGTGTATGTTTTCATGTGCGTGTATAGAGGGAAGTGCCAAGAACAAAACAGAGATAGAGCGAGAGAGAGAGAGAGAGAGCACATACTTGTGTCTGTGTATGCGTTTGGTATATTTGTGTCCTCACTACGTGTGCATATTTGTGTGTTTGTCTCTGTGTGTGCATCATCACTCCGCACTCCTTTCTTGGGATAGGATTAGAATAACCTAAGCAGCCCCCTTATGCACCCACACATCACAGAACCCAAAGGGATTCCGGAACCAATAGGATTCCGGAATCAAGAGGATTCAGGAACCAATGGATTACGGAAGCAAAAAGGATTCTAGAACCCAAAGGATTCTAGAACCCAAAGGATTGGAATACCAAACTCTGCCCGTCATTCCAGAATGAGGGATTCTCGTGATGTTAGAGCCCCAGGTCTTCACAGCACTAGCCGGAGAATCTGTCTGTCTGTCCGTGTTGTCGCAGAGTGGCATTACAGGAATAGTTTCCGTTTGTTTTGCCCTCCTCCATGCATGTTTCTTACGTTCTGGCTGCGGTCGAATAGTCCTTTTTTGTTTTGCTTAGGAAGGTTCCTAACTGAGTGAAATTACCTGGATGTATCTTAGTGGCAGCCATGACAGGTTGAATTCTCTGAATGCTAAAGAAAGGTATCTCCTTTAGCATGGAGTACATTGGACCATCCTTTAGGAAAGAAAAAGGCAACAATGCCGCCCCGCAGATCCACTGCATCATCATCCGCCGTCGCATAATTACGTAGCCAAGTGTAAGTGCGCTCAGATTTTCTTAGCTCCGCAGGTTGACCGTATGAGCTCCCGTCACATCTTTCCTTGACCTCCATGATGTTTTCCAATGAGGTCAAGGAAAAGGGGTTAGGGAAAGATATAGGAAGTAATTTGTTTTGACTGTTCGACCACAGCCTGTCTCTTTCGTTTTAGAGGTGAGGTGGCGTCTGTGCCATCCTCCTGCACTCACTCCATCTGTCTCTCTGCGTATACCATAAGCTCTCTCTCTTGTTCTCCTGTATCCTCTCTTCTTTTGGCACATACAGTAGCACACTCTTTCTTCGCCTATATCCTGCAAGCTCTTTCTGTTTTTACACGTAGCACCACCTTCCGATCCCTTCCTCTTTTAACCCTTTCTCCATCCTCCCCTCCCTGACCCTTCCCCACTTTCTGTTAACCCTCCCCTGTCTCTCCCATCTCTCTCTTCCTTCTCTCTGCATTCAGTCTATGCATCTGAGCTCCGCAGACGACACGACACCGGATGAATGTCAATGAATGACTGTTAAGGAACTAGATGCTGTGCTTTAGTTTGTGAGTGCAAAACCCCATCTTTCTATCAATGCTTATCTCTTTCTTGCTCACTGAGTTTTTATACTTTTTCTTTAACCTTTCTTTTGAGTATGTAACATGGATGGATGAATGAATGGAGAGGATCTGTGCACAAACACGGAAACAGGCAAGGTTTGAATGTGTTTTTGCTTAAAGGACCTTTACTTTTGGACTGAACGAAACACCCTGTGGTATTTGACCCCTGACCGACCCTCAGTTCTGGATCAGCGTGTGGACGGTCTGAGAATTTTGGATTAGCAGTGGTTCAGCTCTTACACCTGACTTATCCCCTGCATGGATGGACCATGTGGAGGGAGGAGGGAACCTTTCCTCTCTGGACTCCCAGAAGGCAAACTATTCCTCGGTGCTATTGAGTCAGAGCTCCCCCTAGTGGGTGGAAAAGTTGGAACCACACATAACAACAGAAGAGTAAATAAAAACTCCTTCACATACATCTCTCTTCCTAGTCCTTCAGGTATTCCATCATCCTGAAAAAAAAAAAGATTTTAAAAATGCATAAATTATCACCATTTATGATGACTAGTCAAGTGACGCTTGTTTTAAATATTTAGTGAATGAAAAAAGATAAACCTATAAAACTCTGTGTTTGTTTGCCTTGTATACTGAATTATGGGCGTGTTGCTGTAGCGCCTACTGTGTTTTTATTTTCATTTTATTATAGTTCATTTTTAATTTTAGCTGCCTTGGTAGTACACACACGCAACCTTTGCAAAAATGTGGCCAAAATAACAATACAGGTGTAAAAAGGAGCGTTTATGTTTCATTTGAATCTGACAAGTTTGGAACTCTGGTGAGATATCTTACCAAACTAATCTTTACCCAAATCTGCATCCATGTACAGGTATGCAGAGGACGGCAGTGTAGAGATATTTCCCCCCCTTTTAGAGCAATATCCATCCAAACAAGCGAAACAACTACAAAAACTGATTTGAACTAAAGCGACTAGACTTTGGTCAGAATATGGTAACAGAGCGTGAGCAGAGATGAGTGTTAGGACAGAGCGGATGTGTTGTTTCAGCACAACAATAACAGAACAGTTTGCCGTGGTGTGCATGACTCATCTAAAAATGGGGTTGTTAAAGGTTAGTGCGTTCAGGATCAACGAACCACAGTGTTTGTTTTACTTCCTGTGTAGATGGATGGATTATATCTTCAACATGGCACATTGGTTCGACAGTCTTTAACAGGGAAGTGAGTAGAGCTGCAACGATTAGATCGAAAAATAATGTTGAAAATCGTAGTTTTTCATGCAAAAATGACAGAAGATGCTGTTTTCAGCTTCTGATATGATAGATGTCCTGCTTATCCCTGTTTTGTATCATATTAAAGTAAATATATTTACTTTTGGACTGACAAGACATTTAAGGACATCACCTTGGAGTTATTAATTAATTAATCGATTCAACTAAGTGATAAAATAATCGTTAGTTGCAGCACTGCAAGTGAGTAGAGGTACAAAGAAACATGGGTATACTGGTAAAAAAAAAAAGGGTGCTATCCCTTTTGTGGGGGTACAATCATTTAATATTCAGATCGAATATGTAATTTCTTACAGTTTTTCAGAAGCAGAGTTTCACTGGAGGCGGAAATAATCTCATTGGTTGCGTTACTGCCAGCTTGGTGCCATATTTTTGATACTTTTTAGGTCACTGTCAACATATTTACGGACAATGGGAACAATTAGTCCTGAGGTGTATTTGGTCGATCCTTCAGCTCTTCCCATACACACAGACCAACCAATGAGAACACTTCAGCTTTAGGAGCAACTCTGCCTCCACGAAACGTCTGTACGAAAGTATCTCTGACGACATATTGAAAAATGACATTTATATAAAGTGTGAGCTGACACTAGAAATATATTGAATATTTAATCCATTATCCCTTCTTTAGAAATAGGGGAGAGGGGAAGGAGGGGAAATGAGGGTGCGGAGCAAACGTTTGATTCTGCGTAATGTGGGGATTAACACGTTTACACATTCTCCGCCATCTTTCCCTTCACCTTCTCTCTGCCTTCTTCTCAGCTGTCGCGTGACTCAGACGAGTAATCATGTTAAAGGCTTTCCCCTCTCTCTCTCTCACTCTTTCGTTTGCTGGGATAAAAGCGCTGCAATCATTCATTTAGTTTTATTTTTACAGTCGCAGAGCAGCCACGAGAATAACTTTCTTTTCTAAAGCCAACAGAAATATTTATCTGAGCAACAGAGTTTGTGAGAATAACATGTTTACAGTCATTTGTTAAGGACTGAATGGAGCCACTAGAATGCCAGACGAGCATAAACCAATCACACATCCCTTCAGACTTTAGACTCCAAACTAAGTCGACCACAAGTGGCACAGACAAACTTCCACAGAAGTCTATTGTTTTACCACTTTGTAGAGACGAGCACCATGCAGTCGTCCTATATATAAATATAAATATAAATCGAAGCGCTGCAGCTTCACGAGAGAGTGGAAGAGGGTGAAGGAGAGAAAGAGGGGTAATGGTTGCATATTTGGGCCAAAGAGTATCTTGCATTTGTTTTAGGGTATGCCAGAGGGGCGGGGTTTACAGTGTGTGGACATTTCAGGGGTACTTTGGAGTAGGCATGCTGCCCATCACAAAAAACTGACGTCTGTCGCTGGTAAACCCCACCCTCCTGCCACACCCAGCTAAGTAAAACAAACCCCCCAGTCAACCTCTGTTCAGGGTCTGTACAGGCAGCTTGTGAAGACATAGAGATGATAGAGAGACATAGAGAAAGAGAGACGGACGATTTATTGGAATTATTCTATTTTTGTTATTCCTCATTGAAAAAGACATATTTAAAGGAATATTCCGTGTATGTATTGAATAACCTGTGTTTCCCCGCCCCGTCCAGTGGTGTGACTTGTAGCTGCGAGGTGGCGTCACACACAAACGCTTCCCTCCGCAGCTATGCAATGCCAATGTGATGAAATTATTATATCAGTATAAATAAATTATTTTTTCTTGCTTAAAAAAACCTGAATGTTTCGTTTGTTTGCTCTCCCGCTGGCGTTTGTGATTTCTGCACTACTAGTGTTCAAGGTCACTCTCTGAGTCGACATTAGTGAGTTTCCCTGCGGAGGCAGCAACACTTTAGTTAATTGGGTGTTTGTATCTGAAGCATGAGACGCTGGCTGAAACCTCTTGATCCAAAGCTTCATCGTTATTTACTTATTCTGTCTTGAAGTTATGTAGAAGCTGAAAGAAACGTTTCTATCAACTCTGATTCCAGTAAAACAGCAGAATTCATATGTTCTCCTTATTAAGTAACACCTTGAACGTCCTCTTTTGGGAACATTTGGTCATTTGGATCCTGCTGGTTCTCCTGAGCTGATGAATCCTGGATAGAATCTCAAAATTGGGCTGCAATAGGAAAACAGACTCCCATCTTCCTCTAATCGAGACTCTGTATATTCTCCTGTTTCCCCAGTGAGGGCCAGATTCACCTGCCACGGGGCCACATAGCAAGATGTCCCCTCTACAATATGTCCAAGAGAGGACATGACACGTCAGGGAATGTTATTAACATATTGCATCCAAAGAATCTATAAGATTACGTGTACAGTGCAATAAAAAAGCAGCTGTTTGCAGGTTGGCAGCCTGAGAAACGTCGTCGTGTCTCCATTAAGAACGTGAACGCTGTTGTAGCTCCGGGGGAAGATGGCTGTCTTCATAATTAGATGTGTTCACCACCAAGTCAGCGCTCACTGCAGAAACAAACTCCCGTAATTACCTGTCGCAGTGTGTGTGTGTGTGTGTGTGTGTGTGTGCGTGTCAGGACCAATTAGAGTGTTTTTCTTATCTGCACTTCTTCAGAAGGCGGTTCGACTTGGTTTAAGGGTTAAAGTAAGAACTATTTGTAAATTAGGGTCAGGGTCCTCACAAGTATAGTAGTGTACACGTCCAAATGTGTGTGTGTGTGTGTGTGTGTGTGATAATGTGTGTTTCAGGTGGGCTCTCAAGTCTGCCTCTGCAAAGTGTTTCATGTTCCAGCTCCGTAATGACATCCTCTCAGTTAATTGCATCCTTCCTATTCACACACACACACACACACACACACACACACACACACACACACACACACACACACACACACACACACCCTCTGTTGAATCAATGTTTTCTTGTTGAGCTCTAGAGCCATCTAGTGTGTATTTATTGTCAGCGCAACCTTTTGTTGACTTGAACGTTAAACATATTTCTGTCCAAAGCAATAATCCCAAACCCCCCCCTGCAGACCCAGGGGAGGAACATGAATATTATAATACAAAGTTACCTTATACTCAAAGTCCAAACCTATAAGCTGAACCATCACAGTGATAACAACGTATTTTATATGAACATCTAATACAGATTAAATCTGTTGACGTATAGATATTAGTAAAGGTCATGAACTGTGTGTGTGTGTGTGTGTGTGTGTGTGTACAAGTGATTACTGTAACAGCTTCATAATAAAATGCCTGAGTTTAATTACATCTCCACACACACACACACACACACACACACACACACACACACACACACACACACAGGGGAAGACTCTCTCATCAGGTCCAAACTACCAGGCTCCACTTTTCCTGTTTCTGACAGTGGAGAGCACGGCATGTTATCTATGACTCAAACAACACACACACAAACACACACACACACACACACACACACACACAGAGTGGTGGCCGCGTCTAGCACAGGAAGTACTGACGGCAAACTGCGGCTTCTCTAATTTAAAGAAGTTTCTCAAATAAAGATATTACGATGACAAAGAACCCTCTTTTACAAAACCAAGGAGGAGTGAAGGGGAACACATAGAAAGGGGACATTAAATTGCAACTGGAAGGGGAGAAAAGAGAGGAAGTAGAACTAAAAACAGAAAAAGGGAGGGATGAGGGACTGAAGAGGGGAGGAGAGCGGGGGAGGGGGGGGAGGAGTAACGTCAAGTGCAAGAGAGAAGAAGTAGAGAGAAGCAGCAACATTAGAAGAGAGAAGGAGGAGAAAGAGTAAGAGAAGAAGAAGGCTTTCTTAGACCTCTGGAGTATTTGGAGTACCTGTGACGGCCACACACACACACACACACACACACACACACATACACACACACTATATACACGCTATATGGACCAACACCTCCTCCTCCTCCTCGACCTCCAGCTGTGCACAGAGAAGACCGGCCTCTGCGACCCGACATGCATTTCTACTATGTGGTGAGTAACACGTGTGTGTGTGTGTGTTTTTATATCTTTGCATATGCATGTGTGTGTGTTTGTTTAGCGTTTCTATCTCCGTTTCTAATATTTTATGTGGAATCTGCTGACAAGCTGTAAAATAATGCTGTGAAATGAAATAAAAAAGATAGAATTTCTGCTGTTTTTGGCTTTTAGTGAAACCTCGTTTGTTTTCCGAGAGTAAAAAACCTCAGTCATGAAAGTGTGTACATTTAAAGGGACAAGACATACACGAGAGATTAAAGAGCAGTGTCATCCTAGTGATTCAAAGGTCACCATGTGGTTCTTTTATCAGGCTTTTATTGCTCTGCCGTCAGCTGGATATGAATAATTCTGTCTCTTACTCTCAAACATCACTTCTGAACATGTTGTGCATGTCTCCTGAGGGCTCCACTTCCACTGCTTTCATAGTTGTGGTTAAAAACAACATACGAAGGCAGAAATTCCTGAAGTCCAATCAGTTGTTCTTTGGCTCGGTGCCTATCTGTCCACCAAGTTGGACATGGAAATACGTTTTTAGTTTCTCATGTACAAACTCACGAGAAGGAACAAAAACAGTCGCCGTGTTCCCTTTGTTCCCATAAAACGGTGACACGTTGTGATTCCAGACGAGAGGAAAATATCACAACGACTTCTGCTCACGAATACAAGAAAAAGAAGGAAGTGGCGATTGTTTTGCGGTTGCGTGGAAACCTGGAGGACATTTCCTGAAGATTTTAATTCTCTGTATTTTTATGCAGGTTATCAATGCTCGCCATATCAACCCTATAAGGTATTTATAATATTTATATTATGTCAATGCTGAGCTCCATGAAGGGGCCAAAACTGCAACCAATGCAGGTTTAAAAAGTACAAGTTAATAAAGGTAGAGAGCTTCAGAAGTAGAAAAGACCTGTGTGCATTGTGCTTAATTGTAAACGTTTAGTAGTGTCAGCAGTTAAGCGATATTTAAAGGCTTCGTTGTTGTCACCTCGTGGAACGTGTGAAGCGTTTGAGCTCTGCAGGAGAGAAAGTGAAACGTTACAGAGATACTGCACGTTGTAAGAGCTGTGTGTGTGTGTGTGTGTGTGTGTGTGTGTGTGTGTGTGTGTGTGTGTGTGTGTGTGTGTGTGTGTGTGTGTGTGTGTGTGTGTGTGTGTGTGTGTGTGTGTGTGTGTGTGTGCGTAAAGAAGAACAAAGAGCATCAAGTACAATATCGACAGCTCGTGCAGCTGTGTTGCAACACTTCTGCTTTGTGCTGAGTTTTAAGGGTCAGGCTGTTCTTTCATACTGCAGAACAGTAACACTGAAAGTTGCCAACATATTTGTCGGTGAGTCAGCGTGGAGATCCACTTGTTTAATGAAGGCTGGCTCCACTGCTGTTTTCCCACAGAGGAGATGATTGGAACAGTGTTTTTTTATGCTGAAATGATTAGTTATGAACTCCTGCACATCTAAAATATTTATTTAGCTGCGTTCTCAACGTGTCTGCTTTGCTTGCCCACTCCTTTCAAAACGTACCACGTCTTCTGGCTGCAGCTTGTGGTCTGCTCCTGCAGGTGTTTCTTCGACACTTCGAGGAGAAGCCCTCGGTTGTTGGAACTAAACCAAACAAAAGGAGCTGTAAGAGCACTTAAATTAGACGTTAGTAACATAAATGAGGACTTGTTTTGTCATTTCCAAGACAAATCCAAATTGCATTTGGATTTGTTTGGCAGCATTGTTCCTGAAACATGCCAACAGCCCCTTTGAAATGCATTGAAAGTTGAATTAACAAGCAGCAAAGCCTCGAGCTGCACCATCCATCATTCATATTAGCGTTTGATGAATATCCGGATTATACTGTATACGTACTTATGGATGTTGCTGTATGTGGTACCATCTAATTGTATTATACATTATTACATATTTTAAGGGCTCTGCTCTGGAGCATCACTCTCTCTCTCTCTGTTTCCTTCACCACACAGCTGCATCACTTTCCTCTCAAACTATTATTTCTGCCTCTGCCCATCTGTCAGTTCTTGTTTCGCTCTCAGCAGAATCTCTCTCTCTCTCTCTCTCTCTCCACCGTCACCCCCTTCTGTCTCCCGCTCTCCTCTGTCATGGTTACGCAGGTTTCTAGCTGTCTTGCTCTGGTTATTCTTTTGCACGCAGACTGAAGTTTGAATAGGAAACTGAACTGTTGTCGGTGGCCGAGCCGCTCCAATTAACACAATAATCCCACCCTAAAGTCCATTTAGCAGATGTTGACAGATTACATTTGAAAAACTTAACTGAAAACTAAAGTTAACTCGTCTTTCCAGAGACGATATCTCTTTTACTCCAACTGATTGGGACTATTTCTTTGGTAGAAAGTAGTTCCAGTAAAAACGACAACAGCAACTGACCTCCACCAACCAACAACGCACCTCTACTGACCCTGAACTCAACACCATACAGTAGTATAGATACAGGAACAGATCAGTTTAAACTCCACAGGGACACGCCCTCCTGCTTCACTTCAGCCAATCAAGTACAACTATTGCTAAAGCTCCCGCCCTTCCCCTCACAGGAGCCAATCACTAGCCAGCATCTCCTTTATGAGAGCAATTAGCTGCACCTGCTCACGTTTACCTCCACCACCACCAAGCTCCCATCCACAGCTGCTGGTGCGTTTCATATTCAAATGTCTGACCTGCACATGAACAACAAGCCTTTATATATTGTATTTATAAAAACCCCACAGAAATAAGAGAGGAGGAAGCTAATGTGACAACTCTGCCACTGCGTTTCCTGTGTGAGAGAGTCTAAATGTAAAAGACAGAGAGGATTACTTTGCATGTTGACGTTTGGTCGACACAGGACAACTACCCGGTAAGAAGCTTCTACATGCTTTATTAAGATTGCTTATGTTTGCCTGTTAGTTTTGCGTGTGTCATTGCCCCTAACATGCAAAGGTTCTGTTGTGATGCTCTGTGCCATGTGGCATGTAAGAAAAGCGGTTTTATTATTTCACAGATTCTTAGTTTATCAATTATGTTTTTGGGAGTTGTTGCAGGGACACTGGTCAGGTGTCAGATCGTAGTTGTTGCTGCTTTTTGTGAAAGTTGAGCAATGAGAGCAGAGATACCAGCGTGGGGATGTGGGGATGTGGTCATAGAGCAGATGAAGAGACACTGATCGTTCTGGGCTGTGGACAGGATGGATAACATCTGTGTGGTGGTTTTCAACGTGTGAACATTTGCAGATTTGTGATTTCTGCATGCATTCTCCTCTGTCTGAAAGGATTACTGCTGTCCTGGGACGACCTTTAAAAAGTTGTTATGACAAAACCACAGGATTCCCACTTCTTGACGCTCAGTGTTGAGTAAATCTGGCGGCGGGAAAGAAAACCGTGGAAACATGGACGAGACTGTTTCCATCTTTCTCTTTTCTCATTCCTTTGCTCTCTTTGTGTGAAGTGAGTCAGAAATTCATTTTTGATGTTGTACTTGGCATCTCTGCGTTGCCCCTCGATCCACATGTCAGCGTTTAGGACGTGATGATGGATCTTCTGCTAACATCAGCGTCGGGCTGATTTACTGACTCCTGAGGCTGGAGGATCGCTCTGGTCCTTGGATCTCTGACGCTCCCTGAGATCCTGACGCTAGTTCAGCCACAAGCGTCATCAGAGGAGCAATCACACTGAGCTGCACCACCCTGCAACGAGTATCATGGGTGGTGATGGCCTAGTGGTCTAGTGGTTCAATACCAGGCTGCCACCATTGTGCCCCTGAGCAAGGCACTTAACCCTGAGGAGACTCTCCCTGTACTTAGTTCAATGTAAGTCGCTCTGGATAAGAACAAGAAGGGAATAAGAGCTGATTCTGAGAGATGTGTTGAGTTCAAAGCAGAAGAAAGGCATCATGGGAAAGGTAGGAACTCATTAAGTTGTTCAAGAGAACAGTAATAAATAAATGTGAGCGATCCTCTGAACGTTTGGAGGACGCACGTCAGACCTGCTTAGCATTTCCAACGTTTCCTGTCTGTTCCCTGTAGAGGAGTCCCCAAAATGTCCCAACACGGCCTTCATGCTGAGATGGACGGTCGTGTCCGGTGGGGGGCAGGGTCAGAGCTGTCACCACCGTCACAATTCCTTTTATCTTTTTTGTCATTCTGCTTTATAACCGCAACACTTTGTGATTACTCTGCATCCTTGTAAACTGATGTGCATCCGGCTCCTACAGGCTGTTCTCAGTCACTATTCAAACTTACACCTGCGGAAAGTAATGCACTATAACTTGTATAACGTCTAGATGCAAAAGTGTCCTAAAAGTACAAGAAGCTGCGTATTCGTCCTCTTTTCTCTACTCTTTTCTTGTTTCCTCCCCACTTCTCTCTGGTTTATATCACAAATAAATGCCTCGTATGAACCTGCAGAGAGGAAATGCTGTCTGTATCTCAGTGTTCTGTGATGCTGCAGAACATTTACACAACAACGTGCGTCGTGCAGATGGTGATTACATCATCTCTCTCTTTGGTGGAGGTGAAAGTGAAGAAGATCAAACGCACCGGCTGCGGATTAATGTTTTCTACTTTACATGAGTTAAGTACGTCTTCTAAAACGTGGAGGTTTGTGCTGTGTATTTGTCTCTCAGTGAGTTTATTACAGACACGTTACCGCACAATAATCAACCGGAAGTGAGGCAAACATTCTTCCTGTTATCAGATTTTAAAGAAAATAAGTAAATGTAAAATGCAGCAATTTGCATTTTGAGTTAACGTGGAACTTTGTCTGATTTTGATAAAATAGCATTTGACTTTGACCCCCGTGGTGTTGAATCAGCTGCCTCGTGTCCTCGTCAGGGTTTCAATCCAACATTGCAACTGAGGGAGGTCAAAGGTCACAGATGGACCAGCATCACTGCAGCTGGGCCTCATTTCCCAAAAGCGTCGTAACTGCAGACTTTCTTGGAAAAGATTAGAAACCAACTCGACAGAAGACTCGGAGCATCTTAAGAAGCTCCAGATTCTGCAGGAGGAAGTTCTTTGGTGTTTTTGTTCAGTTCAGTTTATACTTCGGTCACTTCAAGGTTCATTAAACGCAGCGCACCTGATATGAAGAGGTATTAATCTCTTCTGGTTTAAACGTTCCTGTATTTTCTTCTTACTTGCACCTTAAATAAAACCCCACTTGTGCAGTTCTGCTGAGCTATAAGGAGCTGTTGTTGTTTTGATTCTTTTCTATTGTGTTGTCAGCATCAGTTTTCTCTTAAAGAACACCGCCTCTTTAAATCTCTATATGTTTCCTTCCCAGCTCCAAAAACCAGACGGACAGTTAGCAAATAGCTGGTGAACATAATTGAGCGTTTAGCAGCTTAAGAGCCTGAACTTTCCCTCGGGGGTTGGAGACCAGAAACAGCTTTGACTCCAGCTGAATGATGGAGCAACCGTTTGCTAACAAGTTCGCAATATCAACTTCTGCTGCCCCCAAGTGGCTTAAGTTAAGTAAGAAACAAAGTCTGGTCTCGTGTTCGTCGTTAACCCGACTGTCCATCAACGTCACAAGGACCAACAAAGGAATATCGGAGCGAGTAGGAATCTATACAAGATGAGCAGACAAAGTAACTTCTGTGTCCATAAAGAAGATTTATGTTCCTGGAGGTCCTTTGAGACTGGGATGCACTCAACACTCGCATCATGTGGAACTTTCAACCCAAAAAAGAAAACCTTCTTATGATTAGTCTTGTTTCTTTCTGGGACAGCAGTATGAGGATATGATTACTGAAGAAGTGCTTTGATATATATTTCTCCCCAGGCCAGATTCCCCAAAGTGCTCTTCAAAAATGAAATAAGTTTCTTTGTTCTATCGACTTTGTAGAGTTGATTTTAGGAATAAGGACCTTCGGGAGACGAGATGTCTTTTCATTTGCAATTTTGGCGACATAAGTGTTCATGTAATGTTGAGGAGAACATGCATTGATGTAGAAGACACCAGAGAATCAGGGAGGACACGATCCTGTTTGTAGTTTGTAGATATCTCAACAACTATGGGACGCATTGTTGTACATTCATGGTACCTTTACGGCTTTCCTAACCCTTCCTCTAGCGCCACCATGAGGTTGACATTTTGGGTTTTGACTGAAATATCCCAACAACTGCTGGTTGGATTGTCCTAAAGTCTGATATGATAATTGAAGATCCCGAGATGATGGCGACCAAATCCTCCAGCATAGCTTTTTATTTATTCAGTGTAGCATCCTAACATCTACTGGAAGGGTTGTCCCCAATTTGAACAGACATCCCTGGTTCCCAGACGATGAACGGTACCACCTTAAATGATCCACTGAATTCTTCTTGTCACCAGTTAGCTGCCATTTTTCTTTCGAGTGAAATGTGTCAACAACAATTGGATGGTTATGGCATAAATAGACGTTCATGTTCCCCACAACCATGACCGGTCGAACCAGACACCCCAGCGCGTTCACTTCGCTCTGTGTCGACCAATCGGCTCGCCACTCCCTCACTACGAGTGGGACCCAGATTCCCCTCAAACAAAACCCGCCTGTTTGCTATCCTGGCTCCAAAATGGTGGAACTTCCTCCCCATTGATGTCAGGACAGCAGACGGTCTTCACACCTTCTGCAGACTGAACACTCACCTGTGTCGACTGCACCTCGACCAATGAAGAACTAACTGTTCTTTGTATGTTGCACTTGTATTGGTTTGGCTTGTTTATAGCTAATAGTTGAATTTGTATTCTACCTGTTTCTGTATGTTGCACTTCAAACAGGCTTATTAGAAGCCTGTTCACTTATACGATTGTATTTGAAGCTATTGTACTTACAAGATTCTTGCTGTTCGGAGTTGTATCTTCATGATTGTTTGCACTTCTTGTACGTCGCTTTGGACAAAAGCGTCAGCTAAATGAACTGTAATGTAATAACTTCAACGTCAACTTTTCTTCTAGCGCCATCTTTAAATTCACATTCTTTAAATTCCTGCAAAACTGCCCAGCGGCCTCAGAGGTTTTTAGATCTAACTAGCATATGTTAGCATACTAGCGAGCTAAACTTTAATGGCAACCATTCAGTGGTTTTCAGATTTTCAGTTGGTTTCAAACAATGCGAGATGCTGCTCAATCCTGCACACTGCCCCTTTTTAAATACAACACTTGAGTCAATGTAACATGGAACTATTTAGAGTATAAAATATGAGGATGTTTTCAAGAGGGTGGAAGCTGTCACAGTGATGGTGGTGATGAACACGATGATGATGGGTGTGGACATCAACGTCCTGTTTAGAGAAGAAAGAGAGAGACATGTTATCGATATCCTCGCTGGGATCTTGTTTCCTCTGTTGGCGTTGGCATTTCCTCTTCTCCTTTTTCCTAAAATCCTCCGGGTGAAACAAACGGAGAGAACATGATACACTAAAAGATGATGGGGAGGCGTACAGTAAAAATTATATTGTAGCGAGAGACACCCGAAGAGGATGGAGGAAGAGAGAGGAGACGTTGTGGAAATCTTTATCTAAATAATAATAATCTTTATTTGTATAGCACCTTTCATACAGGAATTGCAGCCCAAAGCGCTTCACAGCATAAACATAACAATTAGTACAAGATTAGACAGAATAAGAGCATTTACAGTACAATAATCACAGTGTTGATGTACATGAGTCTGAAGTACCATTAAAAATAGTATAAAAATAGCAGAATTAAAATAGTAATTAATATATTATAAAATAGCAGAATTAAAATAGTATAATTAAAATAGCAGAATTAAGATAGTAATTAATATATTATAAAATAGCAGAATTAAAATAAATAAATTGTGGAAAAAAAGTTGTGCCAGTTTATTAGGGTCATTGTAGATGTAAAAAAAAGAAAAACAAGTGCGGACCTGACGGAGAGGAGTAATTCTGTGAGGAAAAAAACCTAATTTACAAGATGTCCTCATGCTCCTGACGATCTACTGATACAGAAGGACTCTGTGACTCCTCCAGTCTCTCTGTCTGCAGGAAAACATGAAGGTGAAACTGCCAAGAACGCTACAATTACTGCTGCCCCAGGTGTGTTATATATACATATAGGCCTATATATGTGTGTGTGTGTGTGTGTGTGTGTGTGTGTGTGTGTGTGTGTGTGTGTGTGTGTGTGTGTGTGTGCAAGCAACAATACTGGTTCGCTTCACACGTCAAGCCCAGAGCTTAAATATCTGTTCTTTATGCGAGTGTCTGTAAAAGAGTGCAAGTAATTACATCTGCTCCTGTTTTCCAAGAAGCTTGTAGGTCAGTCATTTTACAGGAGTTATAAGCTTAAGGAGTCGTCTGACTACTTTGTAATTTCCCGTTTCTCCACTTAAAAACAATCCGGTTTGGACTCTCGCTCAGCTGTTTGGAATTGCAAAGAGGCCAAAAAGAATTCAGTGAACGCAGTTTAAAGTAAAGTGTTTGTTCTTCAGTGGATATACAGCTTTTATTTGGAAGTCAAAGGTTGGTGTGTGTGTCCTTGGATGTGCTTTTTTAAAGGTAGAAATCCACGGTGGATATCTTTTCTATGAAGCTCTACCATTTTTAAAAAGGGTCATTTGAGACTTACGTTTAATTCCTGTCTTATGCCAAAGTGTATATTACAAATTAAAGCTTATATTGTTCTGTTGTCAGGGTAGAACAGCCTCTGAAACAGCATGTGGGACATCGTGTCAAATCAAATGTATTTGTTTAGCCCAATATCACAAATTATACATTTGTCTCAGTGTTTACAGACTGTACAGGTTACAACACCCTCTGTCCTTAGACCCTCTGTCCTTAGACCCTCAGTCCTTAGACCCTCAGTCCTTAGACCCTCTGTCCTTAGACCCTCTGTCCTTAGACCCTCTGTCCTCAGACCCTCAGTCCTTAGACCCTCTATCCTTAGACCCTCTGTCCTTAGACCCTCGCATCGCACAAGGAAACACTTCCTAAAAGAAACCCCATAATTAAAGGGGGAAAATGTAAGAAACCTCAGGGAGAGACTGAGGAGGGATCCCTCTCCCAGGACGGACAGACGTGCAATAGATGTCGTGTGTACAGGATAAACAACATAGTACAAATACAACATTTAACAGAACTGATGTTGTGTTGAAAGAGAGAAAGTTTGGATGAATCCAGGAAAATGTCAAAAAGGCTTCCCGGTGTCCAGCAGGACCAGGGCAGCAGGCGCAGCCACGATTCATGATCCTGACGTAAACTTTATCTGTGGCAACCTGCCACATGAGACACAGAAACTCCGGGGATGATGCCCCGGCTGATGAGTTAGTAACATACATTTACATAAATGCATACAGATAGAGAGGGAGAAGAAGAGAGGGAGGGGAGGAGAGAGGAAGAGAAGGAGGAGAGCAGGGAGGTCTAAGCCTATAGCAGCATAACTAGGGCCTGATCCAGGGCAAGCCTGAGCCAGCCCTAACTATAAGCTTTATCAAAAAGGAAAGTCTTTAGCGTGCTCTTAAATGTGGAGAGGGTGTCTCCCTCCCGAACACAAACTGGAAGCTGGTTCCACTGGAGAGGAGCTTGATAGCTGAAGGCTCTGGCTCCCATTGTACTCTTAGAGACTCTAGGAACTACAAGTAACCCTGCAGTCTGGGAGCGTAATGCTCTAATTGGTTTATAAGGTACTATGAGATCTTTAAGATATGCTGGAGCCTGATCATTAATTGCTTTGTAAGTCAGGTGAAGGATTTTGATCATCATGTCATGGGAGACTAAACACAGTGGAAACTGTGACATACAGTTTGAGGGATCAAATGTGCAGTCAGAGAAACACACACATAATTACTGGCTCGTACATGTTTCTTATCTATTAATCGTTATTTTCACAACATGTCTGAGCAGGACTCGTGTGTGCTGCATGAAGTTTATGTAGAGGACACACGGAGAATATGAACTAAGCACATTTAGGTACAAATTTGAGTTTGTACTTTACTTGAGTATTTCCATTTTGTGCACCGTGCTACTTCTACTCCACTACATCTCAGACATGTGTAGTGCAGTCAAAACTTCCTCTTCCTGTCCAGTTAAACTATGTGTCTCCAGATGATGTTGAGTGTTTGTGATGAGCTGAAGTGTTTCCTCCTCCTTCAGATAAATAAAGCCTCTTGGATCAGATGGAAGATGCATCGTCACAAAGCTGAAAACATGTTTTTCTGAAATGTCTCATGACTTATTAGACGCGTGGTTCAAACGTCACAACATGTGATGATATAGAATCTGAGGCGTTGTGTAGATTAAACTACCAACAGGATGTAAAGGAGGGGAAACATCTGCAGCAGTATTATTAATCTAGAAACATCATATATATATAATAGTAAAACACTGATGGGAACATTTTACTGCACACTGAATACTTTACTTTAAGTACATTTTGCTCATAATACTTGCATACTTCTACTTTAGTGAGGTTTTGAATGCAGGAGTGTTTCACAGTGTGGTATTAAATACTTCACCACTGCCAGAAACAATTTAGAGTCCGAGCTGCTGTTATTAGTAGTTTTGTTTAACACAGTTGAAGGATTACATAAGAAGTTAACGTAATTTAACGTAACTCGAGGATTTAGTTTTTTTTATTCCTGAAAACTTGACATTTTAGAGTTTTTATTCAGATTAATTAAAGACTTTTAAAGGTTTTTAATGCTCGTCTCATCTTCTAATGAGGTCATTCATAAAACGCAAGCAAAAAAAAAATCCACTAGAAAAAAAAACTAGACGGCAATATTTTAAACGGGCGACTGACTGTTTTTCCTGGCCACGGTCAGGGTCCTTGAACACAACACGAGTGGAACGTGTCATCACGTGGTCACGTCATGTCAAACTTCAATATTAAACGAGACGGTCGTTGACGTCAGTGAACGCAGCGTGGCGAGTGTAAACAGAGAAAGATGGATGCAGAATGTCGCACTTTCTAGGAGAAATGGACGAACGATTATTTCTTTGTGGAAGTAAAAGGCCAGTGTGTCGAGTTTGTGCGGCGATAATCTCAAGTGTTATTACTGCACGAAACATGCCGAACTGCACGAGCTGAAAGGACGAGTGCGTTTGGATAAAGAGTTCGGCCCAACAAGCAGCTCTCTGCAGAGCGGAACATACACACATGGAGAGATAGAGAGGTAGACCCCCACACCAAGAACACACTGTTCCACCACTGCTGTGCAGTTATCACTGCCATGTGCAATACTCACTTTATTTATATCACTTGGTACTTATATTATGTTTTATTCTATTTAATTATTGTTTACTGCCTTTTTACTTCATATGTTCTTCTGCTGTGACGAGATAAATGTCCCCGTTGTGAGACTAATAAAGGAGTTCTGATAAAACAAAGATACAGGATACAAAAGTTGCTTTTTTGCATTTAACATAAAGAAAAATGAAATGAACGAGCTGCGTCTTAAAACAAATGCAGAGGTTATGAGTTCAATAATTAGTACGGCCCTCGAAGGATGTTGTAAAAAATAAAATGGCCCTTGATAGGAACAAGGTTCCCCCCCCCCCCCCCCTGCTCTAATGAATGAATCAGTTTGTCTTGTAGTCCACAGTTCAGACTGTAGGGGGCGGTGTAGTCATTGAAGTGTCGTTGTGACATCCAGCTTCAAAAGTGTGTGTGTGTGTGTGTGTGTCATCCATCCTGTTTTTAAGCAGATGGTCAGTCAGCACACACAGTTTTGGGGACACAAGACACACACACACACACGTCATGTCACTCTTCACACCTTTTTTTGACCTGGATACGTATGGCGACGTTACAGGAAGTGAGGAGTATCAAAGACGATGGGGAGAAGCAGGAAGCGAGCGGTGTTGTGTGTGTGTGTGATATCAATGGGAAAAGGACAGGCCACGGGGTCAAAGGTCAAGATTATTTCTGCTGTAATAAGCACGTAACGTGAGATGATCAGGGTCATGAAATCATGAGACTCTGTCGGGGTCAAAAGGTCGCAGTGTTATACGTTTTAGCTGCTGTTGTTTTAGGCCTCACAACGAGAGTGCTGACAGACATTTTCCAGGCTTGTTCACACACACACACACACACACACACACACACACACACACACACACACACACACACACACACACACACACACACACTCTGGTCTCTGCACAGCTGTTGAAATGAATCAGAAGTGCAGGCTGCTCTTCATGGCATTGTGTACATTTGGTTTTGCTCCTTTTTTTAATTGATGATCTTTATTGTTTTGTTTATTTGCTCTATTTATATTTGCATTTTTTCCTACTTCCCGTTGTTTTAATCCTCCTCCCCTCTCGGCCTCTTACCTCGTCCTCTATTCTCTCCTCCCCAGCCTCCTCTTGTTTCTGCCTCCACATACCTTTCTCTCCTTCCTTGCCTCCTATTCTCCACATCATCTACATTTCTGCCTCCTTCCCCACTTACTCCCCCCTGTGTACCATTCTTGTTCTCTACCTCACCTCATCATCTTCCCTCCTTCCTCCCTTCCTAACTCTTATCTTGCACCTCTGTGTTTACTCCTTTGCTTGCTCCTCTTTCCTTCCTTATCCGCTCGATTCCCTCTTATCCCTCCCTACTTTCCTTCTCTGCCTCCCTTCTTTCTTGCTCCCTTAAATCCTTCCTACCTAATGTTGTTGCTCTCTTCCTCCTCTCCTTCCCTACATCCTCATTTCCCGTTTATATCGCCACCTTCTTCCTGTTTCCTACATCTATCCCGCTTCCACTCTCTCCCTTCTTTCTCTCTCTCCTCCCCTCTCCCTTGTGTTTATGTTCTGAGCTACTGGAAGTAAAGTCAGTACGCAGCACTCCTCCTCCTCTCTTAATCTCCCTCCCTCCCTCCCTCTCTCTAACTCCCTCGTTCACTTGCTACTTTACCTCAGAGCTGCTGGTGGATTCAGCTCTGTTCAGACACTTAAATGCATCTCTGAGCACCAAGTCTGTAAAAACAAGGCTGAGGAATCTGCACGCACCGATCGCAGGGGATTTTAATTGAGAGAAAGTGACACACGGATACAGGTACAGTGTGTGAAAGTGTGTGTTTATCCGAGAGCGTGTGTCAAGTGCACTTAAACGTCCCAGGCTCTGCTGCGTGTCACACTTACAGCTGTTTATTTGTTGCCGTCCCTGTAGAAAGGTTGACGGATGACTGTTTTGTGTCTGAACCAGAACGCTACAGAAACCCAGAGCAGACTGTTAAAAGTGTAAAGCAGACGATACTTTAGAGACATGAATGACAAATGATGCTGAGTTTCAATGGAGTCAAACACTGAAGATAAAGTCAAAGTCTTTCCTTGTATATGAAATAAGATTAAAGTGTTTTTGTGGGTGGCTGCACGTTTCAGTGTCGGCGCCTTTTGCATACTAATGCGTGCACAGATCCGTTGTGATGTGTTGTCCTGAGAGCATCCTAATGAGGCTGGACGCCGCTCCTGATTTAATGTGACTGAATAACGAGAAGACGATGTTCCTTCATTAGAGAGCAGCGCGGCGCCACCGCAGGAGTCCAGCACATTAATTCTGTGAAACAAAACGTAATGGATTAGTTTCTTCACGCATGAGAAACACGTTTGAATGAATGCATCTTAAAGTGTCCTTGTGAGCACTGATGGGGAGGACTACAGGTCACAGCTTCTGCACGAGTGCGATACAGAGTCGAGTGTAAACTTATTGTACGTCACCGACGAAGCAGCAGCGCCTTCAGGGCGGCACGAGGAGGAGAGCTTCCTACATGATGAGAAATCATTCACACAGAGAACACAACGTCTGATTATCTACCAAGAAAATCAGATACGATTTCTTATCTACAAGTTTCTTTGCTGCACTGAGATGTGGAGATATGAATGAAGGAAGCGACGCTTTATAAAAGAAATGCACGCAGACAGAAAGGAAGGCAGGTAAACAAGGGGGCGAGGGGGGGGAGCATCTGTTTGCCATCAGAGCACATTTCTTTGTATCTCTTCATCAGGCGAGAGCTACACAAACACACTTTCTCTTGCACATACAAAGTGCACGCAAACACTTTTTATTGAAGTTTGAGCCCTGAAGCTAAAGGATCACATTTTATTCCATAATTATCTTTATTAAAAGCAGCGCAAAGAAGAAAAACAACAAGGGTTAGCAGGTGCTGGAGGTCACGTGTAAAGAGTACGTCTCTGTAGGAAGTGTAGAACCAGACGTACCGCAGAGCTTTGCTTCATCGCACCTCGTCTCCGCCATCTTCCCGTCATGTGGTTTGAATTGTTTCCCTTCCTGGAACTGACTTCACCCACGAGTGGACAGAACGTCCAAAGAGAAAGGATCTGTTCTCCAATAGTTGAATCTACTTTGAGGTTTCATCTTGCCGTGACGGTCACAGATCTACAAACACATCCAGAGTGACTCGGCGTTCAAGGCGTCACATGTGGGAGCAGGGAAGGCGTTCATGATACGGGGAACATTCATCAGATGACACATCTGTTTTATGTTGATGGATTCGTTGTGAAAGCAGGATGTTGTATGATCTGGGTAAGGATGTTGTAAATGCTCAAATGGATCATGTGGAGAAGTTACCGTGAGCTGCTGGTGATACCAGAACAATATGGATAAAATAAATAGTTAAACTGGTTGTACACATCCTACTCACACATATAAGACACTAAGGTCCTGTCACAGCCTACATGTCGAGACTCCATAAAGAAAATCTTGGCAAACGGCCCCAAAAAACCCGTCGAAGACAGTTCTTACAAAGCTCTCGAGAGAAGACGCACCCTGGGAACATGTAGGGATAGATGTAGGGAAATGTGCGCTTTATTTCCTGAGATATAAATAAGCACATCTGTTGCAGAGAGATAAAGTATAGGTTTACTGTCTCTAAACAGCGTGAGTCCTAAATGTCCCTTCTCTCCTCTCTTAGCGTTGTCCTTCACTGAGCCATGTTTGCTTTGAGACCTCGTGTGTCGCCCGGCCTCACCAGCAGCGCTCCTCCAGTTTCACCGCAGTCGCACTGTCTGGTTACGTTTAGCGTTAAGGCCAAACCAATTTTCTCCAATCACGATATGCGGTGTGGGCTGAGGCCGGCTCGATTATAGACGTGAGATCGGCCGACACATGTGGAAGAACACGCATACAGAGGAACGCAGTCATTGCAAAGGTCACCAAGTCCATATCAAGATCTCGATGTGGCTTCACGCTGGTTGTTGTACGTGCGTACGGTTTGTCACCTTTAGAACCAAGAAATGACGCTCTTTGTGTCTTTACGAGTCTTTTAGAAAATGAAAAGCTGAATTAGTTAGCACTAACTAACGTTCGCTTCTCTTCAGTGCCGATCTGTTCGTGCAGCACTTTGTTTAGGCTGCATGATGGAGACGAGAGACTAAACACCCAACGTAGCTGCATCTGCTGAGTCATTAATGTTATTTATATCTTCTTATTGCCTTAGCGTCAAGTGTTGAGGCCACATAGAGGGTCACATGCCGCTTTGTTGAGAGTTCCTACATGTTCTTGTAGTCGAGTGAGTAAGTAAAGCCCCAACATGTAGGATCTGACTTGTTCTGGTTGATGCCTTTGTTGACTTTCCTTGAAGGAAGGAAGGAAGGAAGGAAGGAAGGAAGGAAGGAAGGAAGGAAGGAAGGAAGGAAGGAAGGAAGGAAGGAAGGAAGGAAGGAAGGAAGGAAGGAAGGAAGGAAGGAGTGGATTTAGTTGATTTATTTACATGCTTTCGGGCAAAATTCCTCAGACTTAAGGCTCATGGTTTCTCAATATGTTTCTACACACACTACACACACACACTCATGTCTGTCTGACAGGGTGAACTGGTGGTGAAACACGCACCTCAGATCTGGAGTCTGCTTCTTGTTAACTTGTGACCGCTGCATCAAACACTCAGTCACTTTGTTTTCCCTCGTTCTCTTTGATTCTGCTCCGTCCTGTTGTTCACCTCGTCCTTCTCCCTCTGAGGAAGTACTCCGATCCTTCTACTTATGTGAACATGTATTAGATTAGCATTGATCACACAGACATCTGAAGGAGAACAGAGTAACCGTGGTCAACCTCCAACATTATAACTGCGTCTCGTTGGAGAGTAAGAACTTGATGGTCGGGTGATAATGTTCTCTGATTGATCTGTCTCTCTCTCTCTCTGCAGGGGGACCACACGTGGGCGACCATGTTGGGTCAGAGTGTGCGGTTACAGCCGGTGCCCATCCAGAGCCTGTCGGAGCTGGAGCGAGCCCGCTTACAGGAAGTGGCCTTGTACCACCTGGAGGAGAGGGAGCTGGACTTCAAGATCAGCATCCCGAAAGGTACGAAAATGTCCCAGAATATTACGTTGTGTTATCGATTCTCTTTTAGTGATTTGGATTCTCCCACATCAGAGATGTCTTGCAAAGAGTTGGATGAGAAGCTTCATGCTTCTGTCTGAATGCTATTGGATTAGCTTAGCATAGACTGCAAGCAGAGGGAGATGGCTGCACACTTTGTGGTTTCACAGGGTCTGTGTGCTGGATGCATTTCTTTAAAGCCACAAATAGTTCGGATTAAACAAACAAGATGTAACGTGATATTCAGTGAGCTCTAGAGGTGCCACTTAGCAGCCTTTTTAAACAGCTGTTCCCCTCTGTTTCCACTCTTTATGCTAAGCTAAGCTAACCAGCTAATGTCTGTAGCTTCATATTTAATGTGTTTATACCACAATTTGGAGGTTGAAAGAAAGAAAACACTTAAAGAAGGTCAAGAAGCAAACCTGCTGTGCTCAGATTATGGATCATCGCTGCTTCATGTCATATTTCTCGATGGATGTGGCCACTTCCAATGTTTTGGTTGCGCACAAGAGTGGCAGATGTTAGAAGATCTCTGACAACAGGCTCACCACTCATCTTCCAAACACCTCGCAGACCGCATGCAGGGAGGCTTATCTCCTGTTTGTTGGTGGAGGAGTCGCTGAGGTCAGGAGGATCACACGGTGTCGAGGCTGGTGCTGAGAAACAAACACTGATTTTGTGTGTGTGTGTGTGTGTGTGTGTGTGTGTGTGTGTGTGTGTGTGTGTGTGTGTGTGTGTGTGTGTGTGTGTGTGTGTGTGTGTGTGTGTGTGTGTGTGTGTGTGTGTGTGTGTGTGTATCTTTTCTCCTACGAGACCAGCCTTCAAGCTGCTTTTCTCAGAGCTCTCTGCGATGCTGTTCTCTCTCAGGGTCATTAACTTCTGACCCGCTGCTGCTTCAGGCCCAGTTCACACAGGAACACTGAAGCTGTCAACTTCTTAGTTTCTTGTAAACAAAAGTGTGTTGAATAAAGTTTTTATTTCCGAACAGATTTGCAAATTTGTTTTATAATTCATTGAAGACTCGGGTCAAAACTTGGTTTAGGGTCTGAAGGGAATACGTGTAAGTAATACTTCCTGTGAGACTCGTCCCACTTTCGGGAAGTCTTCGTATTTTTTTGTTATCTTCGTTTTATCTTGAGGGAGAAATGTGCACTCTTCGGTCGGGGCTCACGTACGCACGGATTCATGGGAAAACACAAGTACATAATTAATCGTTCACCAACTTCGCTTTCTAATTCCTGCAATTGAGTTCAGCGAGTAGACCCAGATGTTCCAGATGGAACAATGTGGGATGTTTGGGGTGATGTCATGTGTTCCTGATAGAAGAACAGCTGCGGCCTGAAATGATTTATTCGTAAACACCAGTTTTACGCACTAAAAATGGCTTTAACCCGTGTAGAGTGTCGAGGGGGGAGAGGGCTCGTAAATCACAAAACACTCAAACGTTCCTCGTTTCACTGGAACTTAATTAATAAATGAATTAGTAACAGCAAACACTATTGTTTCTCCAAACTAAATACATGATACTGAGAATAATATAATACTAATAATAAGCTTTATTTGTATAGCACCTTTCACACAAGAATTGCAGCTCAAAGTGCTTCACAGCAAAAACATAACAATTAGTACAAGAATAGAATAAGATCATTTACAGAACAATAATCACAGTGTTGATGTAAATGAGTCTGAAGTACCATTATAACAATAGCAGAATTAAAATAGTATAAATATCAGAATTTAAATAATATAAATAGCAGAATTAAATAATATAAATAGCAGAATTAAAATAATATAAATAGCAGAATTAAATAGTATAAATAGCAGAATTAAAATAATATAAATTAGTATAAAATAGCAGAATTTAAATGGTATAAAAAAGCAGAATTAAAATAATGTAAATGGCAGAATTAAAATAGTATAAATAGCAGAATTAAAATAGTATAAATAGCAGAATTAAAATAGTATAAATAGCAGAATTAAAATAATATAAATTAGTATAAAATAGCAGAATTTAAATGGTATAAAAAAGCAGAATTAAAATAGTATAAATAGCAGAATTAAAATAGTATAAATAGCATAATTAAAATAGTATAAATAGCAGAATTAAAATAGCATAATTAAAATAGTATAAATAGCATAATTAAAATAATAGAAATTAGTATAAAATAGCAGAATTTAAATAATATAAATAGCAGAATTAAAATAGTATAAAATAACATTGGAGTATTGTGCCTAGTTTCCGTATCTGTGCCGTACTTAACGACCCTCCTGCCGGGAAACCACATTCATCACCATTCTTGTAAATGTTTTAAAATATCAGAGCCATATTTTGAAGGCATGAGATCAACAATGCACCCTCCCTCATCGGCTTTACTCCCTTCGGTTAAAGCCAGTCTTTCTCCAATACACATTTATCAGCTAAAATACCAACATGAAACATTCTCCTATAAAAAGATATCAAACAAAACCATATGTACAAGCTGTTGGTACAGAAGATATCACCAACACAACTGTTTAAAAGCGCTAAACTGTACGTTTCTGATAATATTCACCAAATGCATTCAAAGAAATGTGTATTTATTATTCACAGAAGAACAATTTATCACTCTTTGTGCTTTAAAAGCAAGTCTAGTTCAGTGTATCTGTGTGCTGCTGCAACAAGCTCCACGAGGGATTCGCTAACGTGTTAGAGACTCAGTCGATGCGTATATTTGTTAATGAACATCGCCGTTCTTTTAGCTGTAGCAACAGATCTGCAGCACGTGATGTAAGTGCAACGTGTGCATGCTGACAGTAATACAGTCTGAAGCTGCTCACAGACAAAGCGCTCTGTGAGTAACTGTGGGAATGTTCATCCTCACTTTCTCCCCGGGGGGTGAAATCTGTGCAGCGCCACGGTCTCGGCATCACTTCCCGCCACGCTCCCCTCCCTGCTTGTTTGTGTCTCCACTGGGTTTCTTCTTCTGCACTTCTGTTTGTGGTGTTTTTTTTCCATCACACTCTCTGTTTCCACACACTTTGCATGTTTCTGTGTTCATGCATGGCAGTGTAGGAATATACTTAAGGGCACCTGTGTATCTCTTTGTGCACGAGTGTGTTTGATAGTTTCATTGGCACAGTCCGCTGGATTCTTTGTGAAGCGTGTCAGTAGTCTCGGGACAGATTTGCTCTTATTTGGTGTTTTTTGGAGAGTTCGTTCTCTGATGTGCTGCTCTGCAAGGACTCCAAACGAACTCTCTGCTTCCTCTGATCTTCTGTCCGTCTTCAGCTTTCTCTCTGAACAGTCCATCAGCTCTTAACCACCGATGTATTCGCTCAGTGCGTCCGTCCTGCGATCCCTCAAAGCGAAGCTTCAACTGCATCTGTGTTTAAGTAGAAGAAGAACGTTTTTGCATTTTTACCAAAACTCTCGTCCAACAACACATAATGATTCACAACTGCAGGAGAGTGTATCGGGCTGTTTCCCTAAGCTTTCTGTGATCACAGTGAGTGCACACACACACACACACACACACACACACACACACACACACACACACGAAGAGATTAGCTGGAGGTGGCGTGTGTGTGATGGGAGGGGCAGTGCGCTTTGGAAATAAACTTTAATTTCCTGCAGTCATGGGAATTTGACCCTTTTATCCCGACATGCATCACATGGACACAAATACTCTTTCTTTCCACTACTGTTCTTAATTTTCTTTTCCCTCTCTGTGTGATTAAGGGGGGAATAAGTATATCATTTAGAGGCCATCTTTATTTGCGATGCAGGGAACTGCGATCGTTCCTTAATAGGGAAAAGACCCAATGTTGAATTAGGGATTTCTAAACACCAGCTTTAGTCACCCAAACAATCCTTCCATATAAACCCGGTCAGAGGATGTCGAGCTCGTAAAACAGAAACCCCAGAGAACATGTACCCTCTCTCAACATCAGCCTCCACATGTGCAGCAGGCGTGAGGCGTCACATCGCCAGTGTTTCCTGCTGTTGAACTCCACTGCTGCTGCTGCAACTAACTTAATGTTTGGATAGTAATCCACAGAAGTGAATTAAAGAACACCAAACAAAAGGGATGCAGGAATGCACAACATGTCTGCAATGAGAGCAACTGAGGTTCAATTGCACTTTGCACGACGTCCTCTTGTGTCTGTGCACACAGTATACAGTATACACTCGAGAGGGACGTTGTTTTGTGGTCGATGTCATCACCTACAAGTAAAAGCTCTTAAGTCCTCTTAATAACAGAAGTTGGTCCAATAAAAGATTGTAATCGAAGGTCCACTAACTATTTCAAGTGCTGTTGTTTTCCTTTAACATCATGCCCTTAAATACAGTTTTGAACTGTTCCTTTACCGCTCTAGATTCTTCTCACACACACATAAAACACAGGAGAATGTCCCTTTCTGTCTCATGTCTGCGGCCGTGCAGCCATTAAGCAAAAGGGGCTCTTTAAACAAACAACCAGCTCTATTGAAACGGTCCGCTGTATTCTGAGAACTGAGGAAGAGGTAGAGTAAAGATAATAAGAGGAAGAGGAAAGGGAAGAAGGTCGTACAGAGGGCGGTGTTTGTATTTGAGAGAAAGAAGTGATGATTGAGTTGTTAATAGATGTGTACGAGTATAATATTACTGACAGTCTTCATTGTTCGGTTCTTGAACGTCACTAATAACTTTCTTTTTGTTCTTCTCTTCACAGAAATACACAAACGGAGGAAATCTCTACGCAGGAAGTTTGACTCGTTCTCAAAGGAAAAGCGAGAGCGAGGTGAGTTCATCATGTGTGGTTGAACATAAAACCATCCCTGACCACAGTTTGTCTGTGTTTCCATGAAGTTCCCTGAATGCCCCGAATCCCTCAGACTGTTTGCGACAGTAGATATTATCATCAAACACAAAGTCCCCTTCTCGCCGCCACCGCTGACGTCCAGCGGCTTCTACCACTAATGGTCTCACATACTTGAAATGCTGTGTTTATAAAGCACAAGTGTCTCAGGGCTGCAGAGCGTTCAGTGAGTCAAGCTTTGTGTTTCAGTGTCTCTGCGTCTTCCCTGCATTGTTTCAACATGAACTGATTAACCCCCCCGGCTCACGCTGTGTCATTCTGCAAATGTTAAAATCAAACCCCCTCAGTGTGTGCATCACCGTAAGCTTAAAGTAACATTTTATTCATCAGGATTACGCCGTTCAAAGCAATGGTTGCTCATAGCTTTTTAAATCCCATTAACTCAGATTTGATCTTGAAATAACAAACGTATTGCTATTACAGTCTGAGCGTCTAACTTCTTGCAAACATAGACACATTTGAAGTGGTTGAAACGGATCTGTGCGTTAGTTACAGTCTCAGTTCTACTTCCAGAGAGGTTTGAATTACCGACCAAGTAAAGGAGGCAACTGGCTTGAGGCCCAAGACCTACAAGGGTCCCTGAATGCATCACAATCCCTCTCGGTCCGGATGATATCTTACCAAAAGTATTTTGTTGTTTTTCTTGCTTTTTTTCCTACGAATGTCCAACAACGTGAGCTCTGCAGAGCAGAATCTGCTCCTCTTAGTGGAATATAAAACATGACTTCACAAAGTGCATCAGAAACAAAACTACATGGTTCGGTTCTAGTCCTGTCTTATAGTTTCAAACATCGACATGTTTGTTCTTTGTGGGTAAAGTTTTGTACCGACGCTTCTATACTGAAACTTTTTTCACTTTTTATCAACATGCACACACTCGCACACACTCGCACACACTCGCACACACTGGCACACACTCGCACACACTCGCACACACTGGCACACACTCGTACACACTGGCACACACTCGCACACACTCGTACACACTGGCACACACTGGCACACACTCGCACACACAGGCACAGACTCGCACACACTGGCACACACAGGTACAGACTCGCACACACTCGCACACACTCTGTGTGTTGCTGATAATGAAGCTGCATTCGTTCTTCAGGCAGGAGGTTATTAGTTCGAGTCGCTCCAACATGTATAAGAGTCCAAGAAGACGTTGAGGATTCTTTCCAGCCGTATCACTAACTGTGTAACCGCAGCATGTCTTCTCATCGCTGTGTGTTAGTACAAAGGCAACATCATTCTTTATTTATGTTCAGCAGTGAAGCCACAACTTATTGCTCTAATTTCGTTGCTGTCATCCACCCATGAAGTTACGAGTTCAGCCTCGGACCAAACTGAACCACAATCTTCCGACTGCTTCTTCGCTTTGGGAGTGTCGTACTTTCGCATGTTCAGCACCAAAATAAGATGTGATGTCTTCAGTAAACAGGGCCAGTGCCGATGGGACTCCAACCTCTCATAAAGAGACGTTCTCTATTCTCAGGTGATTATCACAGTAGTTTAAGGAATCAAGCCAAAATACACACTGTGTGATCCCAGGCTGTCTGCACAGCTCTTTAAATCCTGCCTGCAGCACACGGGGACTTAGCTGAAGCTAATCAAAACACAGAACATTGGGACCTGGCAGCTTTTTCTGCTGGCTCTGCTCCCTCTTCTGCTGAAGGCTGCATTCAGGTACCAGCAGTAGTTGTGTGAAGAATTAAAAGAGAGCTTCAAGGCGAAAGTCTGACCCGGCCTGCTCTCTCACCTCTGCACAGCCGGTCAATCAGTGCAAGGGAGGATTCAGACGTTCAGACCTGCACTTTGGATCAGAGCATCATAACAGTTTCATTGTTCTGTTGCTTCCAGAACAAGGAATGTTTTATACCATTTTATTATCAACTGAATACTGTTTCAGGAAGGAGTTAAACAAGTGAAAGCAGGCAAAGGGTGTAGCAGCTCGTATGCAGATATCAAATGTTTATTTGGACTGCCCAGTGTTTGAAACACACGGACGCCGTCGGGCGACACACAGTGGGACCAAAAGGAAAGAGTGTTTACACCGATGTCGGGCAAAAAGCCAAAGGTGTAGTTTATTGGTGTTGGTGTGTCTGCAGTGTCGACGTGATGAAGCCTGCTGATGGGGATCGGAGGGAAACTTTCCAACAGTCGGTTGTCGGAGGCGTTCATGGTTGTTTAAGAATCACAAAAGCAGTACTCTTAAAGTTACTTCATTGGATACCTTTGTTACTTTAGTGCCACCACCTGGTAAAGCATTCTTTTAAAGGTTTTTTGGTGGCTTCTCGGCCGGTTGAACTGCCAACATCTGTGAAATGTAGCCGCTGCGTTCGTGAGCCAGTCACATGACGCAATGAATTAAAGCGTGTTTGCTTTGATTGGCTGCGAGCGAAACCTTGACAGAAGTGGCTGTTTGAAAGAAAAGAGTTTGACGGAGACGTTTCAAATCCTGTTTACTCTCCCACTTCCGCACCACGCGGCTGATTGCTCAATCGAGCAGGAGTGACTAATGGAAGCCCACCATTGTGATGTCGGAAAGGGGGGTCAGATCGTCCAACTGGTTCTACTTTCCCAGTCGCTCCAGCTCCAACATTTGTGTTATTATTTTTAGGACGAGGTTAAAAAGTTACTACGCTTCCTCTAGTTTGCTTCTGTGTTGTTTCACTGGGTTCACACAGAGCACGTCCTGTGGTAAATAAACATAGGTTTATAAAGCTCGATGCCCCGGAGGACCAATATTCTCATCCAGCTGCCGGCGTGGTGAAGTACAAACAGTGGCGGGTACTGAGAAGCATCTAAATATATCTCCTTCTGTCTTCCAAGAACAGACAATGACCTGAGGACCAGAAATACTAAAGATGTAAACCGTGAAATTCCTGACTACTAAGGCCGGTCAGACACACACAGCTGTCTTCCTGTCTGAGTTTAGGGTTCGCGGTGCTTTTAACGCAGGTCACGTTGAGGGCTCTCATCAGTGAAACACTAACTGTGGTTTACTGTCATGTAAGATGTTGAAAACACAGGAAAATAAATAAAATTAAAAAAACTACGACTGCTAATTTAAACTCCTTCTGAGGTTGAAAAACCCTAACCCCTGAAATCCTGCACACTTTATTCCCCTTTCTCATAAATGTGTCGCGGTGAAGCCTCACACCTCTCGGCTGTCAGAATGTGCTCCAGTCTGACTCTGAAGTGTAGTCCAAGACTTTAAATCTGTCATCAGCCAGCTGTTAAATCCTCAACTGTTTACTTAAACACCTCCAGCACGAGCAGCTACCGCCGCCACGCTCGTTACCGGATGCCAGAGAAACGTAGCCAAACGTCAGGAGGCCGCGGCACGGAGCGGGCGGCCGGGCCTTCCAACAGACGTCAGGACTGAGATCCGTAAGCTCGTGCTTATTCCTCAAACGGGACACATGAACAGATGACATCTGATTTAATGCAGGAAGCCCATTCTAGTTGGCAGACGAAGTTGTTTTTGTTTGAAACGTACCGGCTTAAAGGGTTACAGGACTACAGGACTACAGGGTTACAGGGTACAGGGTACAGGGTTACAGAGTACAGGGCTACGGGGCGATGTGTGCGGATCTTTCATTATAAATCTTCCAACCCGTTTCATTACCACGAATTATAGAAAGAATTCTACTTTAATAAGCAGCAAGCAGGAGGTAACTTTTATTAAATATATTAAAATAAGGTGGAGGACGTTCCATGTTGGTTGTTACCAGTGGTGAAAATACTCTGGGATCCACTGACAGAGAGAGAGAGAGAGAGATAAGAGCGAGAGAGAGAGAGGAGAGAGAGAGTGCGATAGAGAAAGAAGAGAGAAATAATGAGAGAGGGAAATAAGAGCGACGGAGGAGAGGAGAGGGAGGAGAAGAGAGAGAGAAATCTATCTAGTTCTCCTCTCTGTCTCTCGAAGAGATGAGCGCGAGAGCGAGGCGCGCGGAGCGGGTCGCGGGGGGCGAGGAAAGAGCAGCGCGAACGAGGAGCTGCGAAGGCGAGCAGCGCGCGAGGCGCGCGGGCGTAGCGCGCGCGCGGGATGAGAGAGATCGCGCGGGAGGGGGGGAGGCGCGCGAGGGAAAAAAGAGAGAACGAGCACGAGAGGAATGAATCGAGAGCAGGAAGAGGGGGCAAGGAGAGAGCGAGGGGAAAGAGAGCGAGAGAGGGGCAAAGGAGAGGGAGAAGAGAGAGCGGGCAGCGAGAGAAAGCGAAGGCAAGAGAAGAGGGAACGAGAGAGAGAGAGAGGAGGCGCGATAAGAGAGGGAGATAGAGAGGCGAGGGAGGGAGAGCGGGGCGCGAAGTCTTGCGGCGCTGCTGGGGTTCGAATAGAGGCGAAGAGCGAGAGCTTCGCGTGAAACTGAGCGCGGCCAGGTGTTGCAGGGGCGCGCGCGGGGGGACGGGAAAGACGGCGCCAGCGAGCGAGGACCGCCCACCCAGCGGAGCGCGCGCGAGAGAGCGGAGGACGGCAGAAGACGAGGCGCGGAACGGCAGGGAAGAGACGAGAGACGGAAAGAGAGCGCGAGTGAGAGAGCAGCTGGCCACGAGGAGCGAGGAGGAGATCTCTCGACTAGCAGGAAAAAAGAGCGCACGCGAGGGCACCGGGCGCGTGGGACGGGAAAAGCCTCTTGCCATCGCCTTCTCCTGAGCGGATGCTTCCCGCGGGGCGTCTCGCGCGAGAGCGGGAGCCGAGAGAGAGAGGAGTCGGCCCTATGCTGCGCTCGAGAGGGACCACCCGATGGCGAGAGGGTAACGCTACGACGCGAGCTACTGTACCTAGAGCGCGCGCAGCAAGCGCGGAAGCGCCGAGGCCACAAGCGCGAGCGCGCGCGCGAGCGCGGAGTCGAAAGAGAGGAGGAGAGAAGGAAAACGAGAGAGGCGCGAGGGCCCCAACCCAGCGGCGCGCGGGGGCCCCAGAGGAGCGCGAGAAGGCAACCGGCCGCCTCCGAGGCAAAAGAGAGAGAGAGAAGGAAATGAGAGAGGAGGCGAAGGAAACAGAGAGAGCGAGAGGGACAAGAGAGCTGAGAGAGAACCCGAGCGCGAAGAGCGGGGGATCACGCGAGGGACGAAAGATGCGAGCGATAGGAGAGAGGAGTGCAAAAGCGAGCGAGAGGGGGGAAAAAGGATCTCTCTCTCTTTCCCTTCTTCTCTCTCTCTCGCTATCCTTCTCTCTATATGTCTGACTTCCACCTCTATCTCTAGCTCGTTCCCCCTCTAGCTATCTTCTTTCCCTCCTATCTCCCTCGGCACGAGCGGAAAGCGGCGCTTGCGCGCGAGGCCCCCGCGCGCGGCGCACGGCCCACCGCGCGCGCGGCGCGACGCGGGCCCCCGAGAGCGCGAGTAGGCGGCCCCCGAGTAGCGCGCGCGGGGCCCACCCGACGCGCGAGAGGGCGGCACGTAGGGGCCGCCGTCGCGCGGCGAGAGGGAGCCCGACGAGCGGGCAGAGCGAGCCGGTGCAGCCACGCGAGCGATGCGTAGGGGACAGCGCGCGCGCGCGGCCGAGCGAGGGGCCCATGCAGCGACTGCGGGACAGAGCGCAGAGATGAGGCTGAGGGCCGCGCGCGCGCGGAGCGTAGAGCGCGGCAGGAGCGCGCGACACGAAGAGAGCGACGAGCGCTCGAGCCGGACCAAAGAGAGCGCGCCCATGACAAAGAGAGGGAAACGAGAGAGAGAGAAGGCAACAGAGAGAGAGGGACAAGCGCGCAGAGGAGAGAGGTCAAGTAGCGCGATGGAGAAATGCGAGGGCGCGATGCCGGGGAGTCACTCGTTGCGAGTGCGACCTCTCTCTCGGCTCCACTACTGCGGGAGGGAAGGAGAGAGAGAGAGAGAGAGGGGAAGAGGAGAGGAACAAGAGCTGGACCAGAGATACCGACGAGGGAACAAGATGCAGCGAGGGAAAGAGAGAGAGAGAAGAAAGAGAGAGAGCGAGAGCAGAGCAGGAAACGCGCAGAGGGAAAAAGAGATAGATGAAGAGAATGAAGATAGATAGAGAGAGAGTGAAGAGAGAGAGAGAGGGAAAGAGATACGATTCTTCTCATGAAGATGTGATGGAGATGAGGAGAAGGTGAGATAGAAAGACGCGAGAGGACGGGACCGCGAGATATATAGTAGTGACAGAGGCCTCTCTACTCTACCTGTCCCTCTCTTCCTTCCTTCTCTCTCTCTTGTCTTTCCCTCTCTCTCTCCCCTCTATTCCTTCTTCGCTCTCCTCCCTATATCTATCTTTCCTTCTCCTCTCTCTTTCTCTTCCTTCTCTCTCTTCCTTCTATCATCTCTATCTTTCCTCTCTCTCCTCTCTCTTTCCCTCTCTCTATCTCGCTCTCTCTTCCTCTCTCTCTCTTCCTATCCCTCTCTCTCTCTCGTCTCTATCTCTGGTCTTCCCTCTTCTTCTCCCCTCTCTTCTTCTCTCATATAATTCTATCTAATCTCGTTTCCCATCTCTCTCCACAATCTATATAATTCCCTATATCCATATTTCAATATATCTTATCTCTAATTACATTATCTATTCATTCACTCTCTTCTATCCTCTCTCTTCTCCTTCCCTCTATCTCTCTGTCTTTCCCTCTTCTCCTCTCCCTCTCTCTCCTTCTCTCTCTTCGCCTTCACTCTCCTCTCATTTCTATCTCTCTCTCTCTCTTCCCTCTCTCTCTCTTCCCTCTCTCTCGCTCTCTTTCCTCTGTCTATCTCCCTTCCCTCCTCTCTCTTTCCTCTCTTTCCTTTCCCTCCTCTCTTTCCTCCTTCTCCTCCTTCTTCTCTTCTCCTTCCCTCTCTCTTCCTCCCTCCTTCCTTCCCTCTCTCTCTCTCTTTCATCTCTCTGTCTCTCCTTCCTTCTCTCTCTCTCCTTATTTCTCTTCTTTCCATCTCTATCAATATCTCTCTTTCCCTCTTATCTTCCCTATATCTCTTTCCCATATAGTATCTCACCTCTCCTCTTTCTCTCTCTCCTTCCTTCCTTCTCCCTCTCTCTCTCCTTCCTTCCTTCTCCCTCTCTCTCTGTGTAAAGTAAGATATATTTCTAGTTAGACCCGAAGCATTCGAGCTGATGGTGCTAAAAACAAGTGCAATGATGATGAAACTGCATTCGCATGTAGAGCTTAAAACACACTCTTAATTTCCCTCTTTAATCCCAGCCGTTGTTTTTGAAGTTGTTCTTAAAGCCTTTAATTGACCTCTCTAAGTGGATCTCGGGCCGGATCAGAGCATGTGTTCTACTGCTGTGGTCATGTGACGTAGCACAGCGAAGGATTTGCAGTTTTAGCCGTCGACCTGCTGACCGTGAGACTGCTGCGATGATGATCATGTTGCATTTTCCTGCAGTAACCCCGAATCAGTCTGGTGTGTGGATTACCTGTTCATCCCTCCCTTACCTCTCCGTCCATTCTGTCTATTCTTACACGGCTCGTCTGCTGTGAGGAGTTAACATTATGTCACATGGTGCCAAAACCCAAAGTGCGTCACAACCTGATATATTACAGAGCTGACACCAGGGACATCTAAGCCGGTGGTTCCCAAACGGTGTGCCAGTGTGCCGCTCTGCCAGCGATTTCTTTAAGTTCTCTCCTTACCTTTCCTCCACTCTGCGTGTTGACTGTCTTCCCCAATATCCATGCACCATATCAGGCCAACTTGTGCATCATGACTCTGTGGACATGCAGGTCATCTCTTGATAATTCACTGTGCACTTTGCATAAGCTCTTCCTTGTCTTCTCTCTTCTTCTTTGTTTTAAATCATGCGGTTCTTTAGGTTGACTTAAAGCACCGCGTATGAGAGCTGATGTAGCTCAAATAACCTGAGCAACTTCCCTGGTGGAGAAGCAGGCGCAGTAACGGAGAAGTTGTGGCATTAAATCCTGTTAAAGATGAATAAATAGAATTTGTTTTGGCCACTTGGGAACATATTTACTCTCCTTTTAGCTCTGTTTTGGTCTCTGCAAGCCTCTGAGAGAAACAATCAACTAAAAGAGGCTGAAAGTCTCCAGAAAGCTGAGCTGCAGAGTTGCGAGCTGTGCAACTCTGGATCATAAGAACCTACTTTGCCTCACTTTGTGCAGAAGACAGTAACCTGGCCACTCGGCCTGAGCTCGCCTGGTAACAACGTGTGCAGCTCTTCTGTTCCAGTTATTGTTTCTTGAAATCCCTCCATGAAACTTTAATATCTTTCCATAAAGCCAAAACCAATTATTCTGTCCTCTCGTTCTCAGAATCCTTCCTTCAGTTCATATTTCATATATCAACTTGTTTCCGTCTTCTCCTCGCTCAGAATCGGCCTCCAAGGCGTTCGGCATCCCCCTCTCCCAGGTCATCGGCAACGACCGGGCCTACAAGCTGCGGCAGGACGCCCTGAAGGAGAGCAGGCGAGACTGTCTGGACCTGGAGGCCAGCGTCCTGCGCTTCAGGGCCGAGAAGAAGCAGTTCTTCAACGGGAACAAGCCGCCGGTCGGCTCCTTGTCCGTCACAGGAGGAGCTCCCTGCTCGCCGTTCGCTAACTCTGTGGCTCCAGCGGCAGGTTGTGAGAACAAACCGATGTCGCCTACGTTTCTGGATAACACCGGCCGAGGACAGAGGAGGGTGAGTGACGGCGAATACTAAACATACACAAACACTGTTATGTATATGCAGCCTTCTCTCTCTGTGTGTGTGTGTGTGTGTGTGTGTTTTTTGAATCAGTAACTCAAAGGGAAAGAATACCTGATAAACGCAGATAAAGTGAAAACGGGCAGTTCAGGTGTGTCTGTCTGTGTGTGTGTCTGTCTGTGTGTCTGTCTGTGTGTGTCTGTGTGTCTGTCTGTGTGTCTGTCTGTGTGTGTGTCTGTCTGTCTGTCTGTCTGTGTCTGTCTGTGTGTCTGTCTGTCTGTCTGTGTGTCTGTCTGTGTCTGTGTCTGTCTGTGTGTCTGTCTGTGTCTGTCTGTCTGTGTGTCTGTCTGTGTGTCTGTCTGTCTGTCTGTGTTCTGTCTGTGTGTCTGTCTGTCTGTCTGTGTCTGTCTGTGTGTCTGTCTGTGTCTGTCTGTGTCTGTCTGTCTGTGTGTCTGTGTGTCTGTCTGTCTGTGTCTGTGTGTCTGTCTGTGTGTCTGTCTGTGTGTCTGTCTGTGTGTGCCCTCTCCAGCTGTAAACATTTACACAACTGTGTGTGTGTGTGTCAGCGCTCTGTGCTGGAGGCCGTCACACCCTGTAATCCACGCCACACTGATCTGGAAGCAGTCGTTATGTTAAGCCAGTAATAAGTATCATTACAGCCGCAGAGCACCGTAATCGAACCCGAAGCAGCGATCAGATGCAGCTGGTCAGAATCAGTCACGTTGGGAACACGCTGCTGAGACAGACGGGAAAAATCATTCTGCACTAACGAGCCAACGAGGCTTCATTATTGATTATTGATCGTAAACACTCGGATACCCAAAGCATATTAAAGCTTGCAACTAAGGAGGAAGAAGGACTCCTCGTCTGACTGTAGCAGCTCACCGTTTACTCATCTGACAACACACACACACACACACACACACAGACACACACACACACACACACACACACAGCTGGAGATCTTCAGCGTGACAGATGAGGCAGCGGTGGCGTTGTCGCATTTCTTCAAGAAAAAGTCTCATGAAATACTTAGATTCTGAGTTTCAGAGGTTTAAAAAGAGAAAACGCTTCCAGTCCTGCACATTTCAGAGTAAACATCCTTCTCATGCCTGAACTGTGGCGCCGTTTGGGAAACTTCTCTGACACTTGACGTTCCTCCAGAAACGACATGATTCATACTGCTGCGGTATTTGTTTTCAGCCTCTCAGATATTTATTGGACGGCAACGTCAAGAAGTTCTGCTGGCTTCTTCTCCTGACATCCATCTTTTACAAAGTTCCTTCCATTTCCTCTCGTCTGTGCGTCTCTCTTCTCTTCTTTCTCGACTCCAGCATGAGGAGAATATTGTTTCTCTTCATTAAAACTGCACTAAATGTTTATACTGTTTATACTGCAGGTGTAAACAGACAGCTGTTTGCTTTATAAGATATTAAAGTTGTGTTCTCAGCTTGCTCTGCTGCCCCCAAGTGGCCAGAACAAACTATGCACCCTTAAGTAAAACAACTATCTCAAGTACATTAACGTCCCCCCCTCCCCTGCAGGGCGGGCTGTCGGTGGACTCCATCTCCGACCTTGTAGAGAGTCAGTCTCGCCTGCTGGAGGCGCTGCAGCTCTCTCACCCGGCCGAGCTGGAGCTGAAGAAGACCCCGGGGGGGCCGGAGGGGAGGACCCAGACCAAGCTCAGCCTCAACCCCATCTACAGGCAGGTGCCCCGGGTGCTGGAGAGGTGCTGCAGCCACATCGAGACACACGGTGAGACACAGTGTTGCTCTCATCAAGTACAAGTTTCATTCATCTCCATTTTCACTATTGAATGCTCCGTGGTGTGCCCCCCCAGGTCTTCAGACTGTGGGGATTTTCCGAGTCGGAAGCTCTAAGAAGAGAGTGAGACAGGTGAGAACCTTTTTATTATTACTACTCATCGTGTGAGTCACTGCTCTGCGTGTTCAAGGGAAGAGCTGACGATGTGTGACATCCTGTTTTGGAGACATGGTGTCCATCAGGGGAAAGTGAGTCCTGTTTGACCTGCGTGTGGTGTGTGTGTCTGCTGTGTGTGTCCCAGCTGCTGGAGGACTTTGACATGGGGGTGGACGTCCAGCTGGATGAGGAGCACAGCGTCCACGATGTGGCGGCGCTGCTCAAAGAGTTCCTCCGAGAGATTCCCGACCCTCTGCTGTGCAGAGAGCTGTACCCCGCCTTCCTGCACGCCACCCGTGAGCTCAAACACACACACACGGAGACTAAACTGCGTGGACACCTGGAGGAGTCAAACTAAATGTGCTGTCTGTGTCTCGTGTAGTGCTGAAGGGAGCGGAGCAGCTTCAGTACCTGCAGCACCTGCTCTACCTGCTGCCTCCCTGTAACTGCGACACTCTGCTGCGACTGCTCAGCCTGCTGCACACCGTGCAGAGCTTCGCTCAGGACAGCGTGGGAACCAACGACGAGGAGGTGCAGATTGCAGATTTCAGATTTGAACATTTTATTGAGCTCAACATAACAATAAACATTGATTCTGTTTCTCTCCTACCAGATCTCCGGCAACAAGATGACGGCGGCGAACCTGGCGGTGATCTTTGGGCCCAACCTGCTGCAGAAGGAGCGAGGAGCCGACGTGAGTCCTCAGGCCACGGGGATCGAGGACAGCACGGCGGTCATCGGCGTCACCCTGGTGCTCATACAGAACCACCAGAAGCTCTTCATGGTGCGCCATAGATGTGCAGAACTTAATTACACATGTTGTTTTAAATAAATAAAATGTTACAGGACTGTGTGTGTGTGTGTGTGTGTGTGTGTGTGTGTGTGTGTGTGTGTGTGTGTGTGTGTGTGTGTGTGTGTGTGTGTGTGTGTGTGTGTGTGTGTGTGTGTTCCTCCAGGTGTCTGCAGCTCTACAGCAGGAGGTCCTGATGAGTCTGATCCAGACGGACCCGGACATCATCGACTACCTGCTGCGTAGGAAACTCAGGTAACCTCGACTACCAGTCTGTCAATCAAGCGTGTTTACCTGCGGCCACGTCCTGTTGCGACATCATGTTTCCCCCCCCCTTTCACACAGCTGCAGTCACATAACGGTGGAGAGCAGCAGTGAGTCGGGGGGGGCGGCGGGACACGGGCGCGTCTCTGGACTCTGCAGGAGCCTCCAGCGGGAGTCTGTCCCCGCCGTCGCCGCTTTTTCCTCCGGATGTCAACGGCGCCGAGGGCAGCCTGACCAGCGAGGTCTTCTTCAATGTTCTGAAACTGAACCAGAACAGGAAGCGCCAGGACACGAGATACGGTGCGCCTTCTCCTTTTCTTACTTTGACTTGGTAGAGTGTGCTCCATGTGGCCACAGCGCCACCTTCAGGTTCAGGCGGTGACTGTGAATAAAGTAATAACATTAAAACTTCAGTTTCTAGAAAAGTCTTAGTTTGAGAATTTGTGGAACATTTAAGTTTTTCTAAAAATAAAAGTTTCCTGTTTCCAACCCTCCAGGTGAGGTCCCTTCAAATAAATCCATCCGCCACACGCGTCAGTTCCACTCCCACCACAACCTGCTCAGCCTGGCCCAGTCCTCCCCCACCTCCACTACCAGACTTCAAGGGCCGGAGCAAGACCCCCAGGACCGCAGGGGCCCGCTGGGCTCTGCGCTGAGCTTCACCCTGGGCAGCGCCGGAAGCGGCAGCTGCTCCAGTCTGAGCGGCTCGACGGAGAGCAGCATCTGGGTGAGGCAGACGCCGCAGGACGACAGCAAACCTTCACCGGCCTCCAACTTCTGGGACTTCTTCACCGGGAAAGGGTCGAGCTCGGAGACGATGGTATGATGCAGGGCGAGAAGAAGAGGACGCATAAGAGTGTGTGTGTGTGTCTGCTGTCAGCGGGTACATTTAAAGACTACAATAAAGACTGAATAACTGAGATATGAACGTGTATGCAGTAATGTTTGCTTGTGTGTAGCTGCATGGACTCATCTATACTCGTATAACTCTCCATATCAAGCTCTGATCTTTGAAAAGCATCTGTTTATATTTCAACGTGCCGCAGAGCGAGTGATTTCCCTTCACGACTAAATCACGCGTCGACACTTCTTCTCAACCTGAATTGGACCCATTTGCAATGAGTGTGTTTTAAGCAGCCCCTTCCTTTAACCACAAGAGGGCGACATTCACCACATAAGCTAAACCTTTAACCCTCCAATTGCTTTTCCTTCTCTTATAATGTTGGTCAAATGTGTAGATTACGTGTATTAGGTTTGGGGAATAGTGCCAAACAACTGTGTAGTGTAACTCCACGTGTTTGTACAGAGATGTACTTTCATCCTGTGGTTGTAGGTCTTCACCACAAACACGGAAGGTGTACAGAGTCCGTCTTTTCTTTTGGATTCCTCCATCAAGACCCAAATGTACCACTTACCTGCAGAGAATTAAATGTCAAACTGCCTCTACGTGTCATTGCTTATTTGTGAGCTGATAATCACCTTTAAGAGTTTCTGGGAGTGTTTTTAAATCATAGTTTTGGCAGAACAAGCATCTGAAAAGCAATAATGTGTCAGAAGAAGGAAACTCCTGCAGGCGAAGATGATGTCACTGGCATGAAACGGGAACATGAGCAACACTGGAGCTGTTTGGTGATTAGAGTTCACCTGAAGACGCCCGGTCATGTTCAACTTCAAACCTAAATGCAAATCTCAGCCTCGTCCGGACATTTCCCCGACGAACTGAATAAAAACACAGAAGACAGTCGAGATCGTTCCATCTTATAAACCAGTTGTGTGTTTTATTTCAAACAGTTTGGACACCATCAGAACCAAGCCCGTCATTCTCAAACTTCACTGCATCTACATGTATTCAGAATGAACTTCAGACAGCAGCAGCAGTCTGTGCAGCAGCAGCAGCAGTCTGTGCAGCAGCAGCAGCAGTCTGCAGCAGCTGGCAGCAGCAGTCTGTGCAGCAGCAGTCTGTGCAGCAGCAGCAGCAGTCTGTGCAGCAGCAGCAGCAGCAGCAGTCTGTGCAGCAGCAGCAGCAGTCTGTGCAGCAGTAGTCTGTGCAGCAGCAGCAGCAGTCTGTGCAGCAGCAGCAGCAGTCTGTGCAGCAGCAGTCTGTGCAGCAGCAGCAGCAGTCTGTGCAGCAGCAGCAGTAGTCTGTGCAGCAGCAGCAGCAGTCTGTGCAGCAGCAGTCTGTGCAGCAGCAGCAGTCTGTGCAGCAGCAGCAGCAGCAGTAGCAGCAGTCTGTGCAGCAGCAGCAGTCTGTGCAGCAGCAGCAGTAGTCTGTGCAGCAGCAGCAGTCTGTGCAGCAGCAACAGCAGTCTGTGCAGCAGCAGCAGCAGCAGCAGCCCCCACAAACACCCACAACTCCACACAAGGATTCAAGTCTTTGTCCTTCACATTAGGTTTGTTTGTGTCTGAGGCGGCCGCCACTTTGCACACGAGTTAGTTGCGCCGTACAACATCGTAGTGTTAACGACGCATTCAGTCACTTTCTGCCACTGGACTCAAAAGATTTACTCGTTGAGTCCGAGAAGCAGCAGAAATGTGGACAACCGAAGCCCTGAAGGGACATTTCAGAGGACAGAACGAAAAATCCACCCGCTGATGTCGGCGCTTCTGCTTTCCTCTAACCCAGCTCATATACTTTGTTATAATACAAGAGCAGCTTTCAAAAAGCCCCCGTGGACCAGAATCCATTATGGATTCCATCCCGTGTTATTTAATTGGTCAAGCTCGGTGTAAAATGTTACTTCTAGTCAAGCAGCTCTCACTCTTTGCAGATGACACCCTATTCTATGTGAGGGAAACGATTCCCTGAAGACTCTGAGCAGGTGAGTGAACCCTGAAGATTCGTTAGTGTCAGATCTTTACTCGTGTTGTAATTTACATTTTATTCTTTACATTAAAATTTAAAGTGGATTTTTCCTTCGACGCAGTGAAAACACAGGATCGTTACTTTCTGCACAAGCTTCTTGTGTGACATGTGCTATAGTGACCGGTCAGATCACACATGAGCTCATTTACTTTGGGGGCTGTTTGATTTAGGCTGCCTGGGAGGCCAGATTGGGGGGGGGGGGGAGGGGTTACTTTCTGAAACCAGGCGTTTTGATTTGTTACCAGAATAAAATAATCTTGAGACATAACATCCACTAACATTTTTTGATCTAGATCTGCTGATTAATTCAAGCAAGCAATTTATATTCCAATAATATCTGTATTTATGTACACATCAACATCTCTCGCCACATCCTCCCAAATTAAACCAAAATATTCTTCAAATATCCAGAGCTGCCTACACAAACAAGTAGACTAGTACAATTAGTCAAATATATCAAAAACAAGTGAAACATCTAAGAAAAAGAAGATAACATAAACATTCAGAATAATATTTATAGCATTTAAATAAAATAAAAAAGCGTTCTTTCAACATTAGGTTTCCAACTCTTTGCCAACCGCCTCGTGTAAAGTTCTGTTAACCAGCTCCGAACTGAACCTGTGGACTTTCATCTCACGCTTTGTGCTCATTTATACGATTAATGGAGTGTTTCCTTAAAAACCATGAACACATCATGTGAAAGTAACTCTGAGAGGAGTCCACAGTTTCCTCTGGTGCCTGATATGAATCTGTGAGCACGCGAAGCATCATGTAGGTTAGTCGAGGTTAAGAGCAGCACCTTGTCTTAGCAGGAGAGGGAGCGACTTCAGTTTATTGAGACGCTCCAGAATAGTGTTTTTACGATGCACGCTGCAGTCTTATTGTTTTACTGCACATCTCAACATTCAGACAATACTTGAGCCGCTGCCCGGCCCGCTCAGCTGCTGCAGAATAAACACCTTTAAAGGCTACAGAGCATGTTTCCATTCACTCCATCTGCTGCAGCTCCGTTACAAAGCGTGGCGGCGGCGGGGGGAGCATGTTTGTTAATCTGGGGCAGCCCGGCCGGGTGGAGACTCACGAGCTTGGTGGCATTAAAGCAAAAAAAACAAAAAACATTTTGGTTTCGTTTGTGCGTTAAAATTAAAACACAAGTGACAAAGGAAGTCTCCTTTCATGAGGATCATTAGAAGCGTTTGACCTTTGACCTCAGCTCGCCTGGAACTCACAATCATCCGAGCTGAAACTGAGTTGATGAGCTGATTAGGCAATAGGCGTAAAAGTTTGTGTGTTTGTAAAGTGAACATTTTCTTGTTTGTAGGAGAAACAAGCGGTTTGAAAACATTCCTTCGGCTGCGAGGCGGTTAAGATTTGTCTTTTTAATTAAGTAAATAAAGTAAAACATCTTCAGGTTATTATTAAAGCCGTTAGATTACTTCACAATCTACTGAAGTAATGTCGTGATGATTATTTAAACTACTCGTTATTGATTTATTACGATTAAAGACGTTCAGAGAGAGAAACGCTGCCTCACGTTGGATCCTGAACTTCCTGTTAGACGGTCTTACTGCATTAAAGACACCATGTTGTCAACCGACAGCATCAACATGTGTAAAAGGTCTGACCGCTGCCGCAGCGCAGAGAAACCCTCGAGTCCAAGTGTGCCACCTTGTGAATGGCGTCCGATATAAGTGTGTGTGTGCTGAAGCAGGCGAGGCGAGTGCATGGAGGTGTTATCAGCACTTCATGATACACCAGCAGCTGCACCCCCGCGCTGCGCTCCAGGTGTACTTCAAGCTATTGGACCGTCGGTGGTTTGTTATGACAGGTGGGACTTTTCTGTCTCCACCAGGATTGTTTTGGGGGGGTGAACGCATGGTACCTGTGTGTTAGCACGGTATATTAGACACACACATAATGATGACTGTGACGAGGAGGATTACGATCCTGCGTCTCATCCCAAACAGTTAATTGGTTACATCGTCTCAACAATCCCAGAACTGCTTCTGCCTCCAAACAAGCGGAGCGCTGTGCACACGGCGATGTCAGCCTCTTGGATTGGTGTTACTCGCTCTCCCCGGCTGATGCCCCAGTGCAAAGCCAGAGTTTCAGATTCAGTCATCTTGATTTTTTTTTTTTTAAGGTGCTTTTTTTTTTTTGCAGTGTGGGGGTCAGAGGATTTGATCGGTGGTAATCCAGGAGGCTGGCACGCGACCTGCACGTCTCAACCGGTCCGAGTGGCGATCCAGTGCAAAGCTCCGCCTGCAGGAGATAAAGCCTGGATACTTATGTGAGCGTACTGGGCGGAGCCGGTGGCAGCCGTAAGCACCTCCCCCTCTGTTGAGTGACAGTCTGTTGGGGATTTAGCGCAGGGCTGGTTCAGTCTCTGGACTGGTAGAACAGGATGTATCCTGACTCAGAGTTCTTGGAAATGTCCGATGTCAGACCGTAGAACTCCTCGATCGCCTGCGCGTCGATTTTCTACACGAAAAACAGAAAAGGGAGAAAAAGTTAGCGAGTCACTGGAGCGGCTAACAGTTCAACAGAGAGGCATCGATATGCTCATCCAACCCAGGGGGGAGAAAACAACTATTCTGGTAAGGCTTTTTTAAAGAGAGAGAGCAAGAGAGACAGAGCGAGGGGAGAGAGAGGGGAGAGAGAGGGAGGAGGGAGGGGAGAGAGAGGGAGGAGAGAGAGAGAGAGAGCGAGGGAGGAGAGAGAGAGAGAGCGAGGGAGGAGAGAGAGAGAGCGAGGGGGAGAGAGAGCGAGGGGGAGCGAGGGGGAGAGAGGGAGAGCGAGGGGGGAGCGAGGGGGAGAGAGGGAGAGCGAGGGGGAGGGAGACAGAAAAGCCTCTATTCGAGGTGCAAAGACCCAAAAAATAAAGCGATACAACGTGTAAAGCTGTAAGAAGGAAAGTAACTATAACAGAGCTTTGAGACAGTAAATCATAATGAGATGATTTGTGTTATTGCTCTGCACCAGATGTTGGACCGGGCCTCCGTCCCATCATCGTGGTTCAAACAGTAGGGTGACTTCTCCCGCTGCTGACGAGATTAAAAGCTAAATAAACCATTTTAATTGGACCAAAGTAGAACCATCGCTGAAGCGGAGCCACGCTGGATCAGAACGCTTCCAGGGGGGGCTTTGTGTAACCCGTTGACTACACACCACTTCCATTAAACAAACCGTGCTCCATGCTTTGTTCTGCCGCTCGAGACGGCCAGAAATCAAAGAGCCATTAAATAAGGAATCTACAGCGTTACGTTGTGTTTGCCGTCGTGCAATACCTTCAGTAAAGTGAGCGGGGGGGGTTGTTGCAGCGCCGCTATGAATAACTATGAAGCCCCTGTAATACAAAGCAGCACGCCTGCAGTCAGTTCACCGCTGCTGTGGCATACCGTTCGTTTTAGCGCAAGGAAAACAACAAACTGAAAGGTTACTTGGCTGCAGCTGGTACCCGGCAGCACGCCGAGGCTTTGGCCGCGTGCTGATGTGGTCGACTGCCAACGACTGAAGAGCTACATCGTCCTCATGGCCAACATACCAGTAAAGCTACACGTCTGATTTTTATATACTTTTTTTATACGTTTCAGAGATGCTGGTACATTCCCCTACTTGGACTGATGCGTTATTGTCACTATCACTATGCGGCTGTCACGGCAGCGAGGCGAGCTGGAAACTGTTCGCCATCGCACGTGTTGTTTCTGCAGCGGCTGCCATGTTTTCTCCTGTCGCCACGTCAGAGAGGAGAGCAGATGGTTTTATAGCCGAGCACGACTTCCAACATCCTCATTGGACGGGAGGGAAAGACTGTAAAGCTGCTTTTCATCAAGTTAAATCACTAAAGGTTGTTCTCAAGGCTTTGATTGGTGGAAGAGAAAGAGGAAGTCTCTCACCTCTACGATGTCGTCATCAAACAGCAGCCAGAAGCCGTGGCTCTTGACGATGGTGATGTAGTGTCCGCGGTTCGGACCACTGCAGAGCCAACGAGAGAGACGTAGTGTTAAGAAATAATATCTGAAAGGCATTAAACTCAAAGCTAAGTAAAGATACACGGCTCTGTAACGTGATGAATGAAGTGCTGCATTCATGTACTTTTAGGAAAGTCAGAAATCCAGACCCTTTACATCCTTTCTGAAGGGATTACTTCATAAATGTGATTAATATACACAAATCAGGTAGGGTTAAAGAAGAACCTACCTGCCACAGTGCACGACGACAGCCACCAGGTCGTACATGCGGTCGGGGTTGGTGGCGTCCCCGGACGTGTTAAAGAGGCGGAGCTCCAGGGGGAAGACGACGCGGTAGGACAGTTTGGTGTAGCGGTGCAGCTGGTCCATGTATTTAAAGCGCTTCAGGTGGAGGGCGAGGATCATCGGGAGCTTCTTTACCCTCATCCTAAAAAAGGGAGAGACGTTTGGGATGTGATGAACAAATCAAAACTCTCAACAACAACATTTGTCGTAAAAGGAGTTTTAAATCAAAAATTAAAAACAGAGAAAAACACCAGGAGGGAATCGCACAAAGACGAGCAGCGAAGGCAATTTGTCTCCTGAAGGACTAAAAGCTTTCCATGTTGACACCAATACTGTTCCAGACGCCCAATCAGGAGCAAGAAGTGCTTTTGGACGCTTCGCTCATGCAGCGTTCTGCTCAGTGTTAGTGCAATGTGCAGTCACGGGCCTTTCAAACTAATGGATGTTACTTGGTGCACTTAGCAGGCGCTCAAGAACAGTGGATGGTACGTATGAAACATACAGGACAGGCACTTTTAGGGAGTTGGTTTTTCTGGTTAAAGTAGTGAAAAGGTTGCATTTCAAGTACAAAGTGAAGACAAAGAGCAGCGTGCGGTGGTTAATGCTACAACTGATGCACTCGCCACGAACAGGAAGGCCCTGAATGGTTGCTATACTAACATCAGATGTGGTTTCAGGGGGATCTCTCTAATGGAACAAAGTTTTACCAGATTCGTCCGCTTAGAAAAACTTAAACTCGTGCTCAAAAAAAAAATGTAAGTGTATTTCTTTAGGTATTTCAGTAACATTGAACCTTTGAAATTAATTTAGGCTGGACAATATATCAATATAATAATTTTGTAATTGTATAATTAAATAGAGGGAGCATCAAATTGAGGCTGCAACTCAAGATTATTTTTTATTATCGACGATCGTTTAGTCTTTAAAATGCCAGAAAATGTGGAAATGTTCATCACAAAATCCTGAAGATATTCAGTTTATGGTGAAAATGCAATTTTATGGCATTTTCCAAGAATAAAATGGCTGAAACATATAATCAAATATCAAGAGAAGTTGCCATTTCATCGAAGAAAAAAAAAAAGAGATTCTAAATCGGCACGACAGGAAATAAAAAGGACTTAGTTGACAGTGTCACCCACCTTTTCTGGGCTTCCTGTTTGCTGCGACACTGTTCACAGTAGTATTTGTATTCACTACATAACGTCTCCGTGTTGCTGAAGCCTCTGTTGAGAAAAGACACATTTACCAACACGTATCACACAGTGACACATATCACACAGTGACACGTAACACACAGTGACACGTATCACAGTGACACGTAACACACAGTGACACGTATCACACAGTGACACGTATCACACAGTGACACGTAACACACAGCGACACGTAACACACAGCGACACGTAACACACAGCGACACGTATGACACAGCGACACGTATGACACAGCGACACGTAACACACAGTGACACGTATCACACAGTGACACGTAACACACAGTGACACGTAACACACAGTGACACGTATCACACAGTAACATGTATCATAACATGTATCATACAGTAACATATACCCTACTTCCATATCAAGTGGGCATAAAAGACACATTTCCCTGGATGAGAAGAGCCCCGTGTTACCTGAGACAGTGTGTGATGGAGGTGTTCTGCTCCACATCCACCGACAGATCCAGGAAGTCCTCGTCTTTACTGCTCACCTGCAACGCAAGTGAGACATTAGAGTTCACATGCACAGCCAGGTAAACATGTAACATAATGTATTCTTCAGGTCTAACAAATGTGTTGGATGCAATCCTTCTAAATAAAACATTTGCAAAGCGGTTTTTAAAGTATTTGTTTACATTCATGTTTACTAGCTTGGAGCTAATAATTTCAGTACATGTTGAGTCTGGGTTAAGGAGTATTTAGTTATGCTCCTGTCTCCCCCTTCACCAAGAAAACTCCATGTTATTTCTGCATTCTTTGGATTGACTTGTGTGCCAGTGACAGTCCTGCCTGTTTCATACTCGAAGCTTAATGTGATGAAGCACTTTGTCTAACTGTGATGAAGGACTTATTACTCAGGAGTCTCACTCACAGCTTCACAGTTGAGGCAGCGTGTCTCGTTGGTCAGAGTTCCTTGGAAGATCTCGTGGACCCAAGTCTGCTGTGTCTCCTTTCCTCCTTCCCCTTCTCCTCCCTCACTTCCTCCTCCGGTCCCTCCTCCTCCTCCATTCTGCACCAGTTTTCCATTCTGCTGTCTCTCCTGGCTCTTCTCCTCCTGGAGCAGGTCTGCGATGGTGTTGAGGAGGTAGTTGAGGAATTCGTGGGCGTCCTGCTGCATGTAGTTGTCAAACAGCTCTGAAAATAATAATATATATAGAGTTATAGAGAAGTGAAACAAAGAGAAACGGAGATGGAGAGGGAAGGAAGAAGTGTTGAGGAAAGAGAGAACAGAAAATAAATAACATCAGCGTGTGCTGGCGAGGAGAAGTAGAGCCAATTAAAACATCTTCTTCATCATCTGCTTCCCGCCGCAGGATTTGGCAGACAGAACTTTATTTCCTCAGCTGTGATATCTCCTCCCTCCCTTTTCTTCTTCACTCCACTTCATCCCTTCCTCCCTCACCAATCAGTCAACTCATCTGTGACTCAACTGATGAAAGAACATTTCAGACTTTACATTTCTAAACACCTGCTGCTCGTTAAACACCTCGAGGAAGTCGTGTTTCCTGATGGAGGCGACAGCTGCACGTTCTGGCAAAACTCTCCACTTCTCAGAAACTGATCATTTAGCAGTTTCCCCTCCCTGCTTTACTTACAGAGAAATATTAAACTGCAACCATATTCACCATTTTCTTTTCTCAGTCGTGAGATGAATTTCTTGGGCGGGATGACGCCGACTTTCTTCTTCTGCGTGGCGATACTGTTGAACAGGTCAGACAGGCAGGTGAGGAGGGACTCCTTACGACGCGGCTGCACCTGGAAGAAGAAGGAGAAGAAGAAGAAGAAGGAGAAGAAGAAGAAGAAGAAGAAGAAGAAGGAGAAGAAGAAGAAGAAGAAGAAGAAGAAGAAGGAAACACCGTCAGTGCACAGAGACAACCTGAAGACTACGGCTGTAACGACATTTCAAAACATGTTTTTTTATCTAACGAAAGATTCTGTTTCAATCCATATTTGTTGGCGTTGAGCTTTTCAAAATAAAAGACGAGGTAACTGAAGGAGAAAACTGCTAAAAGGTTTGAAAGTTTCTCTCTTTAATGTGATTAAATCTTTCTATTATTGGCACAAGAAAAACTTTTCTGACAGCTGCTTCACGTCTTAAAGATAAGAAACGTTATCAGAGTTGTTGTAAGTTTGCCAAAGATAGTAATAGTCCAAGGGTAAGATTCCTAAAGCCTTTTCTCTCATACAAATGAAATACTTCCATCAAAGCATAACATACAGTAAATTCCACATTCATGGAGCCTTATATTGGGAGTATTTAAGTGCATTGCCATGGTGTCTTCCTCACCACTCACCTTGTACGCCAACACCTTCTCCCTGAACGGTCGACAGAAGTACAGAGCCTGCAGCACCGAGTTACAGTAGCAGGTGTTGCCAAACTAGAAAAAAAGAGACAAAGACGGGATGAGAGACTACGGAGAGAGAGAAAGAAAGATACAGGACTGAAGACTCGTGTTTCAGGGAGGTGCCGTTACATTTTACACCACCCGTGTTCTTCACTGACACTTACGTTGACCAATCCAAAGTAGTGTTCATTAACGGGAAACTGTTCCGGTCCAATCTCCTTTTCCAAGGCAGAGGCATTGGCGCCCTGAAGAAGGAGAAGAAGAAGAAGAAGAAGAAGAAGAAGAAGAAGAAGAAGAAGAAGAAGAAGAAGAAGAAGAAGAAGAAGGGAAACATTTAATGGATATACTCAAAGATGCACGTGCAATGACTCAGTCAAATACACATTTCTTGTACGTGCAATGATCCGTCTGAATCCCTCTTTTGTCCTCTTGTTTCCTGCTCTGTGTGTTATTACTGTCACACATCTGTGTGCAGCAGCTGTGTTTCCTGCTTCATTTCAACGTTTGGATTTTCTCAGAGTATTTACATATATTTCAGAACTTATACAAATCATTTAAAGGCATCTTTTAGTCAAACTCACCGTCTCTAAGATGGAAAACATGTTTGCAGAAACATCACAAACCCTGGCTCGCCTCGCCACATTACCTGTGCTTTAAATGGACAGTTTAGCAGACCAATGTTACGCTTTAGGTGCAGACATTATATCCCTCCATATAAGGTCATAATGGGCTAAAATGTTCAATTATGCCAGATATATCCCAGTGTTTTGACATGTGGATGGTTGTTATTAAAAAGCTACTTCCTGATTTTGTTATACATTTCCCAAAAACTAAAAAAGTCCTCCCATGGCTCCCATGAGTATAAAAACAACAACAAGCAGCTGAGAGGACGAGTCAGGGTGGAACAACATGGAGTCCATTTATCTTATGAATAAATGTGTGTTTCTATTTATTTATTTTGCTGATGATCAACACAAAAATCCACACGTGTGATTTCAAACAAGTGAAAAGAACTCTGCCTGAAAAATTAAAGGTTTTTTTAATGTGAAAAGATAAAATAAAATTATAATTTCAAAATAAAACGTGCACAAATGATATCAACAGTGAGGTTACTAACACACACACACACACACACACACACACACTGGATTCTTTTAGTCTGAGCTTCTAGAAATCTAATCCTGTATCAAGGCAGGAGAGAGAGGAGGGGGACAATGATGATGATGATGATGATGAAGACGTTAGAATGACTACACAAGTTGTCACTCATCATCACACTGCAGTCCACGTAGAGTCAACAAGAGGAGAAACCGAGGTTATTTATCCAACAACACGACGTCCAAACATCACACTGGTGTAAACAAAACCAGCGCACACCGAGATACGTTTACTGACGTCGGCGAGGGAAAGGATCGGTGCAACACGTGCTGTAAACACGTGTGAATTAATCTGTTTGACAGCTGTGAAATTAAATATATTGAAACTTTGAAGCATCAATCCAGAGGATGTTATGGTGAGAAGTACTTTGCTGTGACTGTCTTACGTCAGCATCTCCACAACTTTATCCTCAACTGGCTGTTACTTTCTGATTTGAATTGCTGTAAACTGATATATTAATAAACAATAACTGTTTACTCCTCTCCTTGTCTAAGAACATCAACACATCCCATTGTTCCCCTGAACGCTGCTCCATTATCACATCTGAGGTGGAGCTGCCCAGCTCTGGTCCGTGCAGCTCTACCATTGACTTTCACAGCTTCAACAGTGAAATTGATTTTGTGAAAAGCAAATACCTTCCGGGCAGCAACTGGTCGACTGCCAAAGTGGCAACGCGACTGAACAAATGTGCCAGACACAGCTAATATTTAGCCTTGTTAGTATTTGTCTAGTATGTGCTGGTAATGTGCCACAATGAAGCTGGCCCTTCACACTTAAACGGGTTACATGGCCTCTGGTCTTTAAAACACTGTGCATGTACCAGCCACACTGGCTTACTGTTCTCAGCACACACACACACACACACACACACACACACACACATCATCAGGAGCAGACAACAGCAGACATCTGCCTAAACGTCTGTCGGCTCAGAAAGGTGCAGCGGCTAGAAACAGGATAAGTTACAGTCAGGAGTTAATCTTCTAGCTTTAAGCTCCTGTGACTTTACTGACGGAGCTTTCATATTAAATGCCACGAGAGCAAATGAAACAGAGTTACACTGTTTTGACCTTTTTAACCTTGACCTCTATGACAAACAGGTTGCTGTCCTTCAAACTGAGGAATCTGTGCTAAAGCTCGTTTACAAGCTGATGGGCTCTTTCAGCAAGACTGACCTCTGACCTCCCAGAATTTCAGTCCAGGGATCAATACAGTATTATATTCTAAAAGTCCCATTAAACGCAGAAGACTGGTGAAGAGTTAATTCTTTAAAAAGCATTAAATGTGCAGAACTACATACACAGCATGAGGCTTTCACGGTCGAGAGAAAAATTGTAAAATTGCACCACACTCTTAGCTTTAAATGTGACCTTATTGTATTTAACATCAGAAATACTCACACCATAAGGGATTATCCGAGGTAAAAGAGTGTGTTGCTAATTTAGAGACACAAAACCTGAACTTTAGCCATTATTTCCAGAGGGAACATTCAGGGTGTATCCCGTGACAGGAAATGCTGAATGTCTCCATCAGTTACAGAACATTAAGAGATAGCAATGTCAGCTGGCCATTGAGGTAAACATAGTCTGGCCGTACAAATGTTTATTCATTCCTCTTGTATATGAAAAAAGTAGATATTATAATAAAGGACAGACAAACTGGGATTTTCATCTGGAGCGTACAACTTTGTCCCAAACAGCCACAGACGGCTACCGCTGGGCTAGCATGCTAAGCTAGCTAGTTTTCGCCCTTTTCGCGTAAACAAACTACAAGCTGGTTAATAATAAACTGTCAAACAAGCTTAGTTTGTGCTTGATAACACTCTGTTTTTTAAAGATAAACCAGAGTATCCGCCGAGCTGGAGAGCTAACTGTTAACATGCTACAACTTTCTGGAAACCCTGTGTGTTATTATCATCATGTTGCCCTGTGATGTTAGCAAGCTAGCAGCTAGCTTTAGCTGCCCTGGCTCAACGGACAGAGGCGCAGCAGCGCGCGCACACCGACGTTAAAGCCGAACACCAGCTCCTTACCATCGTACAAATCGAGGCGATCTTTCGGACTGTCATCAGTATTTCCATCCGTAAGCCGCCATGTTGGACCGAACCCCGATGTTGAAATAATGAGAGCCGATGAGGCTGCAGAGTTCCGGGAGAGCCTTTTGCTTTCTGCCCGGTCTGTTACCGTTACAGATTAGCATGCACAACTTCCGGTCTTTTATTTCAAAGTAAGAGACGCACACCGAAACAAATAAATACTTTTTTTTAAATTATTATTATTGATATGCATTTATATAATAACACACAAATAAATGGTGTAACTGCATTGTGTAATGAATATGAAGAAGTAAGATAATATTAGCAATGGTAGAAGAAGTATTCAGAATGTTTACTAATAAATTGTGACTTTATAAATAAATATTATTCACGGTGTATGGTTTATTGGGTTTTTGAGAAGAGATACATTTACAAAAAATACACTCAAAAAAACATAGTCCACAAAGGAAGATTTCCTTGCAAGGTTACTGGTACCAAATCCTTAAAATAATATATACATCTTTACTTGTATTTTCAATGGCATGAGAATATTTTAGGGGCTGTAATAAAGTCCACTGTTATGAAATACAGTGGTAATTCTATACTGTATACAGTTGTGGAAGAAGTACTCAGACCTTTTACTTAGACTAAGTAAGAGTAGCAATACTACAGTGTAAATATACCCTGTTGTTACAATTAAAAGTCCTTACTTAAGTAAAAGT